>NW_027287404.1:0-66093 GCF_022747635.1 Hetaerina americana | reverse complement strand
AATCCTGAAAGACAATAAAAGATCATAAAAGATGCTTCAGCCGAGGTGTTAATGTTACTAAAAGAGCCCAAATTTCTAAAAATATTGCGAATAACAACAATCTTCTGTTTTCGAGTGAATGTTTGAGGTGTTTAGAAGGCATTTATTTCATTTTAGAAAATTTAATTTTTCACATTTTTCCATGAAAAGTGCCAATACCCCCCCTTTGGGTTCTAGGTTAAAATCTCACTCGACACAAATCAAACAAAAATGTTTCCATGGTGTGTATTGTTGTTTATTTTCATCAAATAAACAAAATAAAACACAGAATAATCCTGAAAGACAAGAAATGAGCATAAAAGATGCTTCAGCGCAAGTGTTAATGTTACTAAAAGAGCCCAAATTTCTAAAATACTGCGAAAAACAACACTCTTCTGTTTTAGAGTGAATGTTTGTGGTGTTTAGAAGGCATTTATTTCATTTTAGAAAATTTAATTTTTCACATTTTTCCATGAAAAGTGCGAATACCCCCCCCTTTGGGTTCTAGGTGAAAATCTCACTCGACACAAATCAAACAAAAATGTATCCAAGGTGTGTATTGTTGTTCATTTTCATCAAATAAACAAAATAAAACCCAGATTGAATCCTGAAAGACAATAAAAGATCATAAAAGATGCTTCAGCGAAAGTGTTAATTTTACTAAAAGAGCCTAAATTTCTAAAAATATTGCGAAAAACAACAATCTTCTGTTTTAGAGTGAATGTTTGAGGTGTTTAGAAGGCATTTATTTCATTTTTAGAAAATATAATTTTTCACATTTTTCCATGAAAAGTGCCAATACCTCCCCTTTGGGTTCTAGGTGAAAATCTCACTCGACACAAATCAAACAAAAATGTATCCAAGGTGTGTATTGTTGTTCATTTTCATCAAATAAACAAAATAAAACCCAGAATGAATCCTGAAAGACAATAAAGATCATAAAAGATGCTTCAGCCCAAGTGTTAATGTTACTAAAAGAGCCCAAATTTCTAAAAATATTGCGAAAAACAACAATCTTTAGTTTTAGAGTGAATGTTTGAGGTGTTTAGAAGGCATTTATTTCATTTTTAGAAAATTTAATTTTCACATTTTTCCATGAAAAGTGCCAATACCCCCCCCTTTGGGTTCTAGGTGAAAATCTCACTTGACACAAATGAAACAAAAATGTTTCCATGGTGTGTATTGTTGTTCATTTTCATCAAATAAACAAAATAAAACCCAGAATTAATCCTGAAAGCATGAAATGAGCATAAAAGATGCTTCAGCGAAAGTGTTAATTTTACTAAAAGAGCCCAAATTCTAAAAATATTGCGAAAAACAACAATCTTCTGTTTTAGAGTGAATGTTTGAGGTGTTTAGAAGGCATTTATTTCATTTTTAGAAAATATAATTTTTCACATTTTTCCATGAAAAAGTGACAATACCCTCCAGCTTTGGGTTCTAGGTGAAAATCTCCTTGACACAAACCTAACAAAAATAGTTTCAAGGTGTGTATATTGTTCATTTTATCAAATAAACAAATAAAACCAGAATGAATCCTGAAAGGACAATAAATGATCATAAAAGATGCTTCAGCCCAAGTGTTCATGTTACTAAAAGAGCCCAAATTTCTAAAAATATTGCGAAAAAACACAATCATCTATTTTAGAGTGACTGTTTGAGGTGTACATAAGGCAATTATTTCATTTTAGAAATTTTATTTTTTCACATTTTTCCATTAAAATGGCCAATACCCCCCCTTTGGGTTCTAGGTGAAAATCTCATTCAACACAAACCTAACAAAAATGTTTCCATTGTGTGTATTTTTGTTCATTTTCATCAAATAAACAAAATAAAACCCAGAATTAATCCTGAAAGACAAGAAATGAGCATAAAAGATGCTTCAGCGCGAGTGTTAATAGTAGTTAAAGAGCCCAAATTTAAAAAATATTGCAAAAAAAAACAATCGTCTATTTTAGAGTGACTGTTTCAGGTGTATAGAAGGCAATAATTTCATTTTAAGAAATTTTATTTTTTTAAATTTTCCATGAAAAGTGCCAATACCCCCACCTTTGGGTTCTAGGTGAAAATCTCACTCTACACAAACCTAACAAAAATGTTTCCATGGTGTGTATAATTGTTCATTTTCATCAAATAAACAAAAAAAAACAGATAAAATTCTGAAGGACAATATATGAACATAAAAGATGCTTCAGCGCAAGTGTTAAAGTTAGTAAAGAGCCCAAATTTCAAAAAATATTGCGAAAAACAACAATCATCTATTTTAGAGTGACTGTTTGAGGTGTATAGAAGGCATTTATTTCATTTTTAGAAATTTTATTCTTTCACATTTTTCCATGAAAAGTGACAATACCCCCCCTTTGGGTTCTAGGTGAAAATCTCACTCTACACAAACCTAACAAAAATGTTTCCATGCTGTGTATAATTGTTCATTTACATCAAAAAAAAAAACCGAAAAAATCCTGAAGGACAATATATGAACATAAAAGATGCTTCAGCGCGAGTGTTAATAGTAGTAAAAGAGTCCAAATTTTAAAAAAATATGCGAAAAAAAACAATCGTCTATTTTAGAGTGACTGTTTCAGGTGTATAGAAGGCAATAATTTCATTTTAAGAAATTTTATTTTTTTACATTTTTCCATGAAAAGTGCCAATACCCCCACCTTTGGGTTCTAGGTGAAAATCTCACTCTACACAAACCTAACAAAAATGTTTCCATGGTGTGTATAATTGTTCATTTTCATCAAATAAAAAAAAAACCGAAAAAATCCTGAAGGACAATATATGAACATAAAAGATGCTTCAGCGCGAGTGTTAATAGTAGTAAAAGAGCCCAAATTTAAAAAAATATTGCGAAAAAAAACAATCGTCTATTTTAGAGTGACTGTTTCAGGTGTATAGAAGGCAATAGTTTCATTTTAAGAAATTTTATTTTTTTACATTTTTCAATGAAAAGTGCCAATACCCCCACCTTTGGGTTCTAGGTGAAAATCTCACTCTACACAAACCTAACAAAAATGTTTCCATGTTGTGTATAATTGTTCATTTTCATCAAATAAACAAAAAAAACAGAAAAAATTCTGAAGGACAATATATGAACATTAAAGATGCTTCAGCGCAAGTGTTAAAGTTAGTAAAAGAGCACAATTTTTCAAAAAATATTGCGAAAAAAAAAATCATCTATTTTAGAGTGACTGTTTGAGGTGTATATAAGGCAATTATTTCATTTTTAGAAATTTTATTTTTTCAAAATTTTTCCTTTAAAAGGGCCAATATCCCCCCTTGTGGTTCTAGGTGAAAATCTCATTCAACACAAATATAACAAAAATTTTTCCATGGTGTGTATTTTTGTTCATTTTCATCAAATAAACAAAATAAAACCCAGAATTAATCCTGAAAGACAAGAAATGAGCATAAAAGATGCTCCAGCGCAAGTGTTAATAGTAGTAAAAGAGCCCAAATTTAAAAAAATATTGCGAAAAACAACAATCGTCTATTTTAGAGTGACTTTTTGAGGTGTGTAGAAGGCAATTATTTCATTTTTAGAATTTTTTTTTCACATTTTTCCAAGAAAAGTGCCAATACCCCCCCTTTGGTTTCTAGGTGAAAATCTCATTCAAATCAAACCTAACAAAAATGTTTCCATGGTGTGTATAATTGTTCATTTTCAGCAAATAAACAAAACAAACCAGAATAAATCCTGAACGACAATAAATGAACATAAAAGATCATTCAGCGCAGGTGTTAATGTTAGTTAAAAAGCCAAAATTTCAAAAAATATTGCGAAAAACAACAATCAACTATTTTAGAGTGACTGTTTGAGGTGTATAGAAGGCAATTATTTCATTTTTAGAAATTTTATTTTTTCACATTTTTCCATGAAAAGTGTCAATACCCCCCCTTTGGGTTCCAGGTGAAAATCTCACTCCATACAAACCTAACAAAAATGTTTCCATGCTGTGTATAATTGTTCATTTTCATCAAATAAACAAAAAAAACCAGAAAAAATCCTGAAGGACAATATATGAACAAAAAAGATGCTTCGGCGCAAGTGTTAATGTTAGTAAAAGAGCCCAAATTTCAAAAAAAATATTGCGAAAAACAACAATCATCTTTTTTAGAGTGACTGTTTAAGGTGTATATAAGGTAATTATTTAATTTTTAGAAATTTTATTTTTTCACATTTTTCCATGAAAAGGGGCAATACCCCCCCCTTTGGGTTTTAGGTGAAAATCTCACTCCATACAAACCTAACAAAAATGTTTCAAAGCTGTGTATAATTGTTCATTTTCATCAAATAAACAAAAAAAAACCAGAAAAAATCCTGAAGGACAATATATGAACAAAAAAGATGCCTCAGCGCAAATGTCAATGTTAGTAAAAGAGCCAAAATTTCAAAAAATATTGCGAAAAACAACAATCATCTATTTTAGAGTGACTGTTTGAGGTGTATAGAAGGCAATTATTTCATTTTTAGAAATTTTATTTTTTCACATTTTTCCATGAAAAGTGTCAATACCCCCCCCTTTGGGTTCTAGGTGAAAATCTCACTCCATACAAACCTAACAAAAATGTTTCAATGCTGTGTTTAATTGTTCATTTTCATCAAATAAACAAAAAAAACCAGAAAAAATCCTGAAGGACAATATATGAACAAAAAAGATGCTTCAGCGCAAATGTTAATGTTAGTAAAAGAGCCCAAATTTAAAAAAATATTGCGAAAAACAACAATCATCTACTTTAGAGTGACTGTTTGAGGTGTATATAAGGCAAATATTTCATTTTTATAAATTTTATTTTTTCAAAATTTTTCCATTAAAAGGGCCAATATCCCCCCTTGTGGTTCTAGGTGAAAATCTCCTTCTACACAAACCTAACAAAAATGTTTCCATGGTGTGTATAATTGTTCATTTTCATCATATAAACAAAAAAACCAGAATAAATCCTGAAGGAATATAAATGAACATAAAAGATGCTTCAGCGCAAGTGTTCATGTTAGTAAAAGAGCCCAAATTTCAAAAAATATTGCGAAAAACAACAATCGTTTATTTTAGAGTGACTGTTTGAGGTGCATAGAAGGCAATTATTTCATTTTAAGAAATTTTTTTTTTCATTTTTCCATGAAAAATGCCAATACCCCCACCTTTGGGTCTAGGTGAAAATCTCACTCTACACAAACCTAACAAAAATGTTTCCATGGTGTGTATAATTGTTCATTTTCATCAAATAAACAAAAAAAACAGATTCAATCCTGAACGACAATAAATGAACATAAAAGATGCTTCAGCGGAAGTGTTAATGTTAGTTAAAGAGCCAAAATTTCAAAAAATATTGCGAAAAAAAACAATCATCTATTTTAGAGTGACTGTTTGAGGTGTATAGAAGGCAATTATTTCATTTTTAGAAATTTTATTTTTTCACATTTTTCCATGAAAAGTGTCAAAACCCCCCTTTGGGTTCCAGGTGAAAATCTCACTCCATACAAACCTAACAAAAATGTTTCCATGCTGTGTATAATTATTCATTTTCATCAAATAAACAAAAAAAACCAGAAAAAATCCTGAAGGACAATATATGAACAAAAAAGATGCTTCGGCGCAAGTGTTAATGTTAGTAAAAGAGCCCAAATTTCAAAAAAAATATTGCGAAAAACAACAATCATCTATTTTAGAGTGACTGTTTAAGGTGTATATAAGGCAATTATTTCATTTTTAGAAATTTTATTTTTTCACATTTTTCCATGAAAAGGGGCAATACCCCCCCCCCATTGGGTTTTAGGTGAAAATCTCACTCCATACAAACCTAACAAAAATGTTTCAATGCTGTGTATAATTGTTCATTTTCATCAAATAAACAAAAAAAACCAGAAAAAATCCTGAAGGACAATATATGAACAAAAAAGATGCCTGAGCGCAAATGATAATGTTAGTAAAAGAGCCAAAATTTCAAAAAACATTGCGAAAAACAACAATCATCTATTTTAGAGTGACTGTTTGCGGTGTATAGAAGGCAATTATTTCATTTTTAGAAATTTTATTTTTTCACATTTTTCCATGAAAAGTGTCAATACCCCCCCTTTGGGTTCTAGGTGAAAATCTCCTTCTACACAAACCTAACAAAAATGTTTAATGGTGTGTATAATTGTTCATTTTTATCATATAAACAAAAAAACCAGAATAAATCCTGAAGGAATATAAATGAACATAAAAGATGCTTCAGAGCAAGTGTTCATGTTAGTAAAAGAGCCCAAATTTAAAAAAATATTGCGAAAAAACACAATCATCTATTTTAGAGTGACTGTTTGAGGTGTATAGAAGGCAATTATTTCATTTTAAGAAATTTTATTTTTTTACATTTTTCCATGAAAAGTGCCAATACCCCCCCCTTTGGGTTCTAGGTGAAAATCTCACTCCATACAAACCTAACAAAAATGTTTCAATGCTGTGTATAATTGTTCATTTTCATCAAATAAACAAAAAAAACCAGAAAAAATCCTGAAGGACAATATATGAACAAAAAAGATGCCTGAGCGCAAATGATAATGTTAGTAAAAGAGCCAAAATTTCAAAAAACATTGCGAGAAACAACAATCATCTATTTTAGAGTGACTGTTTGCGGTGTATAGAAGGCAATTATTTCATTTTTAGAAATTTTATTTTTTCACATTTTTCCATGAAAAGTGTCAATACCCCCCCTTTGGGTTCTAGGTGAAAATCTCCTTCTACACAAACCTAACAAAAATGTTTAATGGTGTGTATAATTGTTCATTTTTATCATATAAACAAAAAAACCAGAATAAATCCTGAAGGAATATAAATGAATATAAAAGATGCTCCAGAGCAAGTGTTCATGTTAGTAAAAGAGCCCAAATTTAAAAAAATATTGCGAAAAAACACAATCATCTATTTTTAAGTGACTGTTTGAGGTGTATAGAAGGCAATTATTTCATTTTAAGAAATTTTATTTTTTTTCATTTTTCCATGAAAAGTGCCAATACCCCCACCTTTGGGTTCTAGGTGAAAATCTCACTCTACACAAACCTAACAAAAATGTTTCCATGGTGTGTATAATTGTTCATTTTCATCAAATAAAAAAAAAACCGAAAAAATCCTGAAGGACAATATATGAACATAAAAGATGCTTCAGCGCGAGTGTTAATAGTAGTAAAAGAGCCCAAATTTTAAAAAATATTGCGAAAAAAAACAATCGTCTATTTTAGAGTGACTGTTTCAGGTGTATAGAAGGCAATAGTTTCATTTTAAGAAATTTTTTTTTTTTACATTTTTCAATGAAAAGTGCCAATACCCCCACCTTTGGGTTCTAGGTGAAAATCTCACTCTACACAAACCTAACAAAAATGTTTCCATGGTGTGTATAATTGTTCATTTTCATCAAATAAACAAAAAAAACAGAAAAAATTCTGAAGGACAATATATGAACATTAAAGATGCTTCAGCGCAAGTGTTAAAGTTAGTAAAAGAGCACAATTTTTCAAAAAATATTGCGAAAAAAAAAATCATCTATTTTAGAGTGACTGTTTGAGGTGTATATAAGGCAAATATTTCATTTTTATAAATTTTATTTTTTCACATTTTTCCATGAAAAGTGTTAATACCCCGCCTTTCGGTTCTAGGTGAAAATCTCACTCTAAAAAAACCTAACAAAAATGTTTCCATGGTGTGTATAATTGTTCATTTTCATCAAATAAACAAAATAAAACCCAGAATTAATCCTGAAAGACAAGAAATGAGCATAAAAGATGCTCCAGCGCAAGTGTTAATAGTAGTAAAAGAGCCCAAATTTAAAAAAATATTGCGAAAAACAACAATCGTCTATTTTAGAGTGACTTTTTGAGGTGTGTAGAAGGCAATTATTTCATTTTTAGAATTTTTTTTTTCACATTTTTCCAAGAAAAGGGCCAATACCCCCCCTTTGGGTTCTAGGTGAAAATCTCATTCAACACAAACCTAACAAAATGTTTCCATGGTGTGTATAATTGTTCATTTTCAGCAAATAAACAAAAAAAACCAGAATATATCCTGAACGGCAATAAATGAACATAAAAGATCATTCAGCGCAGGTGTTTATGTTAGTAAAAGAGCCCAAATTTCAAGACATAATGCGAAAAAGAACAATCATCTATTTTAGAGTGACTGTTTGTGGTGAATAGAAAGCAATTATTTCATTTTTAGAAATTTTTTTTTTTCACATTTTTCCATGAAAAGTGAGTTTACCCCCCCTTTGGGTTCTAGGTGAAAATCTCCTTCTACACAAACCTAACAAAAATGTTTAATGGTGTGTATAATTGTTCATTTTTATCATATAAACAAAAAAACCAGAATAAATCCTGAAGGAATATAAATGAACATAAAAGATGCTTCAGAGCAAGTGTTCATGTTAGTAAAAGAGCCCAAATTTAAAAAAATATTGCGAAAAAACACAATCATCTATTTTAGAGTGACTGTTTGAGGTGCATAGAAGGCAATTATTTCATTTTAAGAAATTTTTTTTTTTCATTTTTCCATGAAAAATGCCAATACCCCCACCTTTGGGTCTAGGTGAAAATCTCACTCTACACAAACCTAACAAAAATGTTTCCATGGTGTGTATAATTGTTCATTTTCATCAAATAAACAAAAAAAAACAGATTCAATCCTGAACGACAATAAATGAACATAAAAGATGCTTCAGCGGAAGTGTTAATGTTAGTTAAAGAGCCAAAATTTCAAAAAATATTGCGAAAAAAAACAATCATCTATTTTAGAGTGACTGTTTGAGGTGTATAGAAGGCAATTATTTCAATTTTAGAAATTTTATTTTTTCAAATTTTTCCATGAAAAGTGCCAATACCCCCCTTTTGGGTTCCAGGTGAAAATCTCACTCTACAAAAACCTAACAAAATGTTTTTATTGTGTGAATAAATGTTCATTTTCATCAAATAAACAAAAAAAACAGAATAAATCCTGAAAGACAATAAATGAACATAAAAGATGCTTTAGCGCAAGTGTTAATGTTAGTTAAAAAGCCAAAATTTCAAAAAATATTGCGAAAAACAACAATCAACTATTTTAGAGTGACTGTTTGAGGTGTATAGAAGGCAATTATTTCATTTTTAGAAATTTTATTTTTTCACATTTTTCCATGAAAAGTGTCAATACCCCCCCTTTGGGTTCCAGGTGAAAATCTCACTCCATACAAATCTAACAAAAATGTTTCCATGCTGTGTATAATTGTTCATTTTCATCAAATAAACAAAAAAAAACCAGAAAAAATCCTGAAGGACAATATATGAACAAAAAAGATGCTTCGGCGCAAGTGTTAATGTTAGTACAAGAGCCCAAATTTCAAAAAAAATATTGCGAAAAACAACAATCATCTTTTTTAGAGTGACTGTTTAAGGTGTATATAAGGCAATTATTTCATTTTTAGAAATTTTATTTTTTCACATTTTTCCATGAAAAGGGGCAATACCCCCCCCTTTGGGTTTTAGGTGAAAATCTCACTCCATACAAACCTAACAAAAATGTTTCAATGCTGTGTATAATTGTTCATTTTCATCAAATAAACAAAAAAAACCAGAAAAAATCCTGAAGGACAATATATGAACAAAAAAGATGCCTCAGCGCAAATGTTAATGTTAGTAAAAGAGCCAAAATTTCAAAAAATATTGCGAAAAACAACAATCATCTATTTTAGAGTGACTGTTTGAGGTGTATAGAAGGCAATTATTTCATTTTTAGAAATTTTATTTTTTCACATTTTTCCATGAAAAGTGTCAATACCCCCCCCTTTGGGTTCTAGGTGAAAATCTCACTCCATACAAACCTAACAAAAATGTTTCAATGCTGTGTTTAATTGTTCATTTTCATCATATAAACAAAAAAAACCAGAAAAAATCCTGAAGGACAATATATGAACAAAAAAGATGCTTCAGCGCAAATGTTAATGTTAGTAAAAGAGCCCAAATTTAAAAAAATATTGCGAAAAACAACAATCATCTACTTTAGAGTGACTGTTTGAGGTGTATATAAGGCAAATATTTCATTTTTATAAATTTTATTTTTTCAAAATTTTTCCATTAAAAGGGCCAATATCCCCCCTTGTGGTTCTAGGTGAAAATCTCCTTCTACACAAACCTAACAAAAATGTTTAATGGTGTGTATAATTGTTCATTTTTATCATATAAACAAAAAAACCAGAATAAATCCTGAAGGAATATAAATGAACATAAAAGATGCTTCAGCGCAAGTGTTCATGTTAGTAAAAGAGCCCAAATTTCAAAAAATATTGCGAAAAACAACAATCGTCTATTTTAGAGTGACTGTTTGAGGTGCATAGAAGGCAATTATTTCATTTTAAGAAATTTTTTTTTTTCATTTTTCCATGAAAAATGCCAATACCCCCACCTTTGGGTCTAGGTGAAAATCTCACTCTACACAAACCTAACAAAAATGTTTCCATGGTGTGTATAATTGTTCATTTTCATCAAATAAACAAAAAAAACAGATTCAATCCTGAACGACAATAAATGAACATAAAAGCTGCTTCAGCGGAAGTGTTAATGTTAGTTAAAGAGCCAAAATTTCAAAAAATATTGCGAAAAAAAACAATCATCTATTTTAGAGTGACTGTTTGAGGTGTATAGAAGGCAATTATTTCATTTTTAGAAATTTTATTTTTTCACATTTTTCCATGAAAAGTGCCAATACCCCCCTTTTGGGTTCCAGGTGAAAATCTCACTCTACAAAAACCTAACAAAATGTTTTTATTGTGTGAATAAATGTTCATTTTCATCAAATAAACAAAAAAAACAGAATAAATCCTGAAAGACAATAAATGAACATAAAAGATGCTTCAGCGCAAGTGTTAATGTTAGTTAAAAAGCCCAAATTTCAAAAAATATTGCGAAAAACAACAATCATCTATTTTAGAGTGACTGTTTGAGGTGTATAGAAGGCAATTATTTCATTTTTAGAAATTTTATTTTTTCACATTTTTCCATGAAAAGTGTCAATACCCCCCCTTTGGGTTCCAGGTGAAAATCTCACTCCATATAAACCTAACAAAAATGTTTCCATGCTGTGTATAATTGTTCATTTTCATCAAATAAACAAAAAAACCAGAAAAAATCCTGAAGGACAATATATGAACAAAAAAGATGCTTCGGCGCAAGTGTTAATGTTAGTAAAAGAGCCCAAATTTCAAAAAAAATATTGCGAAAAACAACAATCATCTATTTTAGAGTGACTGTTTAAGGTGTATATAAGGCAATTATTTCATTTTTAGAAATTTTATTTTTTCACATTTTTCCATGAAAAGTGTCAATACCCCCCCTTTGGGTTCCAGGTGAAAATCTCACTCCATATAAACCTAACAAAAATGTTTCCATGGTGTGTATAATTGTTCATTTTCATCAAATAAACAAAAAAAACAGATTCAATCCTGAACGACATTAAATGAACATAAAAGATGCTTCAGCGGAAGTGTTAATGTTAGTTAAACAGCCCAAATTTCAAAAAATATTGCGAAAAAAAATAATCATCTATTTTAGAGTGACTGTTTGAGGTGTATAGAAGGCAATTATTTCATTTTTAGAAATTTTATTTTTTCACATTTTTCCATGAAAAGTGCCAATACCCCCCTTTTGGGTTCCAGGTGAAAATCTCACTCTACAAAAACCTAACAAAATGTTTTTATTGTGTGAATAAATGTTCATTTTCATCAAATAAACAAAAAAAAACAGACTAAATCCTGAATGACAATAAATGAACATAAAAGATGCTTCAGCGCAAGAGTTAATGTTAGTTAAAAAGCCCAAATTTTAAAAAATATGCGAAAAACAACAATCTTCTATTTTAGAGTGACTGTTTGAGGTGTATAGAAGGCAATTATTTCATTTTTAGAAATTTTATTTTTTCACATTTTTCCATGAAAAGTGTCAATACCCCCCCTTTGGGTTCTAGGTGAAAATCTCACTCCATACAAACCTAACAAAAATGTTTCCATGGTGTGTATAATTGTTCATTTTCATCAAATAAACAAAAAAAACCAGAAAAAATCCTGAAGGACAATATATGAACAAAAAAGATGATTCAGCGCAAGTGTTAATGTTAGTAAATGAGCCCAAATTTCAAAAAAATATTGCGAAAAACAACAATCATCTACTTTAGAGTGACTGTTTGAGGTGTACATAAGGCAATTATTTCATTTTTAGAAATTTTATTTTTTCACATTTTTCCATTAAAATGGCCAATACCCCCCCTTTGGGTTCTAGGTGAAAATCTCATTCAACACAAACCTAACAAAACTGTTTCCATTGTGTGTATTTTTGTTCATTTTTATCAAATAAACAAAATAAAACCCAGAATTAATCCTGAAAGACAAGAAATGAGCAAAAAAGATGCTTCAGCGCAAGTGTTCATGTTAGTAAAAGAGCCCAAATTTCAAAAAAGATTGCGAAAAACAACAATCGTTTATTTTAGAGTGACTGTTTGAGGTGCATAGAAGGCAATTATTTCATTTTAAGAAATTTTTTTTTTCATTTTTCCATGAAAAATGCCAATACCCCCACCTTTGGGTCTAGGTGAAAATCTCACTCTACACAAACCTAACAAAAATGTTTCCATGGTGTGTATAATTGTTCATTTTCATCAAATAAACAAAAAAAACAGATTCAATCCTGAACGACAATAAATGAACATAAAAGATGCTTCAGCGGAAGTGTTAATGTTAGTTAAAGAGCCAAAATTTCAAAAAATATTGCGAAAAAAAACAATCATCTATTTTAGAGTGACTGTTTGAGGTGTATAGAAGGCAATTATTTCATTTTTAGAAATTTTATTTTTTCACATTTTTCCATGAAAAGTGTCAAAACCCCCCTTTGGGTTCCAGGTGAAAATCTCACTCCATACAAACCTAACAAAAATGTTTCCATGCTGTGTATAATTATTCATTTTCATCAAATAAACAAAAAAAACCAGAAAAAATCCTGAAGGACAATATATGAACAAAAAAGATGCTTCGGCGCAAGTGTTAATGTTAGTAAAAGAGCCCAAATTTCAAAAAAAATATTGCGAAAAACAACAATCATCTATTTTAGAGTGACTGTTTAAGGTGTATATAAGGCAATTATTTAATTTTTAGAAATTTTATTTTTTCACATTTTTCCATGAAAAGGGGCAATACCCCCCCCCCATTGGGTTTTAGGTGAAAATCTCACTCCATACAAACCTAACAAAAATGTTTCAATGCTGTGTATAATTGTTCATTTTCATCAAATATACAAAAAAAACCAGAAAAAATCCTGAAGGACAATATATGAACAAAAAAGATGCCTGAGCGCAAATGATAATGTTAGTAAAAGAGCCAAAATTTCAAAAAACATTGCGAAAAACAACAATCATCTATTTTAGAGTGACTGTTTGCGGTGTATAGAAGGCAATTATTTCATTTTTTGAAATTTTATTTTTTCACATTTTTCCATGAAAAGTGTCAATACCCCCCCTTTGGGTTCTAGGTGAAAATCTCCTTCTACACAAACCTAACAAAAATGTTTAATGGTGTGTATAATTGTTCATTTTTATCATATAAACAAAAAAACCAGAATAAATCCTGAAGGAATATAAATGAACATAAAACATGCTTCAGAGCAAGTGTTCCTGTTAGTAAAAGAGCCCAAATTTAAAAAAATATTGCGAAAAAACACAATCATCTATTTTAGAGTGACTGTTTGAGGTGTATAGAAGGCAATTATTTCATTTTAAGAAATTTTATTTTTTTACATTTTTCCATGAAAAGTGCCAATACCCCCCCCTTTGGGTTCTAGGTGAAAATCTCACTCCATACAAACCTAACAAAAATGTTTCAATGCTGTGTATAATTGTTCATTTTCATCAAATAAACAAAAAAAACCAGAAAAAATCCTGAAGGACAATATATGAACAAAAAAGATGCCTGAGCGCAAATGATAATGTTAGTAAAAGAGCCAAAATTTCAAAAAACATTGCGAAAAACAACAATCATCTATTTTAGAGTGACTGTTTGCGGTGTATAGAAGGCAATTATTTCATTTTTAGAAATTTTATTTTTTCACATTTTTCCATGAAAAGTGTCAATACCCCCCCTTTGGGTTCTAGGTGAAAATCTCCTTCTACACAAACCTAACAAAAATGTTTAATGGTGTGTATAATTGTTCATTTTTATCATATAAACAAAAAAACCAGAATAAATCCTGAAGGAATATAAATGAATATAAAAGATGCTTCAGAGCAAGTGTTCATGTTAGTAAAAGAGCCCAAATTTAAAAAAATATTGCGAAAAAACACAATCATCTATTTTAGAGTGACTGTTTGAGGTGTATAGAAGGCAATTATTTCATTTTAAGAAATTTTATTTTTTTTCATTTTTCCATGAAAAGTGCAAATACCCCCACCTTTGGGTTCTAGGTGAAAATCTCACTCTACACAAACCTAACAAAAATGTTTCCATGGTGTGTATAATTGTTCATTTTCATCAAATAAAAAAAAAACCGAAAAAATCCTGAAGGACAATATATGAACATAAAAGATGCTTCAGCGCGAGTGTTAATAGTAGTAAAAGAGCCCAAATTTTAAAAAATATTGCGAAAAAAAACAATCGTCTATTTTAGAGTGACTGTTTCAGGTGTATAGAAGGCAATAGTTTCATTTTAAGAAATTTTTTTTTTTTACATTTTTCAATGAAAAGTGCCAATACCCCCACCTTTGGGTTCTAGGTGAAAATCTCACTCTACACAAACCTAACAAAAATGTTTCCATGGTGTGTATAATTGTTCATTTTCATCAAATAAACAAAAAAAACAGAAAAAATTCTGAAGGACAATATATGAACATTAAAGATGCTTCAGCGCAAGTGTTAAAGTTAGTAAAAGAGCACAATTTTTCAAAAAATATTGCGAAAAAAAAAATCATCTATTTTAGAGTGACTGTTTGAGGTGTATATAAGGCAAATATTTCATTTTTATAAATTTTATTTTTTCACATTTTTCCATGAAAAGTGTTAATACCCCGCCTTTCGGTTCTAGGTGAAAATCTCACTCTAAAAAAACCTAACAAAAATGTTTCCATGGTGTGTATAATTGTTCATTTTCATCAAATAAACAAAATAAAACCCAGAATTAATCCTGAAAGACAAGAAATGAGCATAAAAGATGCTCCAGCGCAAGTGTTAATAGTAGTAAAAGAGCCCAAATTTAAAAAAATATTGCGAAAAACAACAATCGTCTATTTTAGAGTGACTTTTTGAGGTGTGTAGAAGGCAATTATTTCATTTTTAGAATTTTTTTTTTCACATTTTTCCAAGAAAAGGGCCAATACCCCCCCTTTGGGTTCTAGGTGAAAATCTCATTCAACACAAACCTAACAAAATGTTTCCATGGTGTGTATAATTGTTCATTTTCAGCAAATAAACAAAAAAAACCAGAATAAATCCTGAACGGCAATAAATGAACATAAAAGATCATTCAGCGCAGGTGTTTATGTTAGTAAAAGAGCCCAAATTTCAAGACATAATGCGAAAAAGAACAATCATCTATTTTAGAGTGACTGTTTGTGGTGAATAGAAAGCAATTATTTCATTTTTAGAAATTTTTTTTTTTCACATTTTTCCATGAAAAGTGAGTTTACCCCCCCTTTGGGTTCTAGGTGAAAATCTCCTTCTACACAAACCTAACAAAAATGTTTAATGGTGTGTATAATTGTTCATTTTTATCATATAAACAAAAAAACCAGAATAAATCCTGAAGGAATATAAATGAACATAAAAGATGCTTCAGAGCAAGTGTTCATGTTAGTAAAAGAGCCCAAATTTAAAAAAATATTGCGAAAAAACACAATCATCTATTTTAGAGTGACTGTTAGAGGTGCATAGAAGGCAATTATTTCATTTTAAGAAATTTTTTTTTTTCATTTTTCCATGAAAAATGCCAATACCCCCCACCTTTGGGTCTAGGTGAAAATCTCACTCTACACAAACCTAACAAAAATGTTTCCATGGTGTGTATAATTGTTCATTTTCATCAAATAAACAAAAAAAACAGATTCAATCCTGAACGACAATAAATGAACATAAAAGATGCTTCAGCGGAAGTGTTAATGTTAGTTAAAGAGCCAAAATTTCAAAAAATATTGCGAAAAAAAAACAATCATCTATTTTAGAGTGACTGTTTGAGGTGTATAGAAGGCAATTATTTCAATTTTAGAAATTTTATTTTTTCACATTTTTCCATGAAAAGTGCCAATACCCCCCTTTTGGGTTCCAGGTGAAAATCTCACTCTACAAAAACCTAACAAAATGTTTTTATTGTGTGAATAAATGTTCATTTTCATCAAATAAACAAAAAAAACAGAATAAATCCTGAAAGACAATAAATGAACATAAAAGATGCTTTAGCGCAAGTGTTAATGTTAGTTAAAAAGCCAAAATTTCAAAAAATATTGCGAAAAACAACAATCAACTATTTTAGAGTGACTGTTTGAGGTGTATAGAAGGCAATTATTTCATTTTTAGAAATTTTATTTTTTCACATTTTTCCATGAAAAGTGTCAATACCCCCCCTTTGGGTTCCAGGTGAAAATCTCACTCCATACAAATCTAACAAAAATGTTTCCATGCTGTGTATAATTGTTCATTTTCATCAAATAAACAAAAAAAAACCAGAAAAAATCCTGAAGGACAATATATGAACAAAAAAGATGCTTCGGCGCAAGTGTTAATGTTAGTAAAAGAGCCCAAATTTCAAAAAAAATATTGCGAAAAACAACAATCATCTTTTTTAGAGTGACTGTTTAAGGTGTATATAAGGCAATTATTTCATTTTTAGAAATTTTATTTTTTCACATTTTTCCATGAAAAGGGGCAATACCCCCCCCTTTGGGTTTTAGGTGAAAATCTCACTCCATACAAACCTAACAAAAATGTTTCAATACTGTGTATAATTGTTCATTTTCATCAAATAAACAAAAAAAACCAGAAAAAATCCTGAAGGACAATATATGAACAAAAAAGATGCTTCAGCGCAAATGTTAATGTTAGTAAAAGAGCCCAAATTTAAAAAAATATTGCGAAAAACAACAATCATCTACTTTAGAGTGACTGTTTGAGGTGTATAGAAGGCAATTATTTCATTTTTAGAAATTTTATTTTTTCACATTTTTCCATGAAAAGTGTCAATACCCCCCCCTTTGGGTTCTAGGTGAAAATCTCACTCCATACAAACCTAACAAAAATGTTTCAATGCTGTGTTTAATTGTTCATTTTCATCAAATAAACAAAAAAAACCAGAAAAAATCCTGAAGGACAATATATGAACAAAAAAGATGCTTCAGCGCAAATGTTAATGTTAGTAAAAGAGCCCAAATTTAAAAAAATATTGCGAAAAACAACAATCATCTACTTTAGAGTGACTGTTTGGGGTGTATATAAGGCAAATATTTCATTTTTATAAATTTTATTTTTTCAAAATTTTTCCATGAAAAGTGTCAATACCCCCCCCTTTGGGTTCTAGGTGAAAATCTCACTCCATACAAACCTAACAAAAATGTTTCAATGCTGTGTTTAATTGTTCATTTTCATCAAATAAACAAAAAAAACCAGAAAAAATCCTGAAGGACAATATATGAACAAAAAAGATGCTTCAGCGCAAATGTTAATGTTAGTAAAAGAGCCCAAATTTAAAAAATATTGCGAAAAACAACAATCATCTACTTTAGAGTGACTGTTTGGGGTGTATATAAGGCAAATATTTCATTTTTATAAATTTTATTTTTTCAAAATTTTTCCATTAAAAGGGCCAATATCCCCCCTTGTGGTTCTAGGTGAAAATCTCCTTCTACACAAACCTAACAAAAATGTTTAATGGTGTGTATAATTGTTCATTTTTATCATATAAACAAAAAAACCAGAATAAATCCTGAAGGAATATAAATGAACATAAAAGATGCTTCAGCGCAAGTGTTCATGTTAGTAAAAGAGCCCAAATTTCAAAAAATATTGCGAAAAACAACAATCGTCTATTTTAGAGTGACTGTTTGAGGTGCATAGAAGGCAATTATTTCATTTTAAGAAATTTTTTTTTTTCATTTTTCCATGAAAAATGCCAATACCCCCACCTTTGGGTCTAGGTGAAAATCTCACTCTACACAAACCTAACAAAAATGTTTCCATGGTGTGTATAATTGTTCATTTTCATCAAATAAACAAAAAAAACAGATTCAATCCTGAACGACAATAAATGAACATAAAAGCTGCTTCAGCGGAAGTGTTAATGTTAGTTAAAGAGCCAAAATTTCAAAAAATATTGCGAAAAAAAACAATCATCTATTTTAGAGTGACTGTTTGAGGTGTATAGAAGGCAATTATTTCATTTTTAGAAATTTTATTTTTTCACATTTTTCCATGAAAAGTGCCAATACCCCCCTTTTGGGTTCCAGGTGAAAATCTCACTCTACAAAAACCTAACAAAATGTTTTTATTGTGTGAATAAATGTTCATTTTCATCAAATAAACAAAAAAAACAGAATAAATCCTGAAAGACAATAAATGAACATAAAAGATGCTTCAGCGCAAGTGTTAATGTTAGTTAAAAAGCCCAAATTTCAAAAAATATTGCGAAAAACAACAATCATCTATTTTAGAGTGACTGTTTGAGGTGTATAGAAGGCAATTATTTCATTTTTAGAAATTTTATTTTTTCACATTTTTCCATGAAAAGTGTCAATACCCCCCCTTTGGGTTCCAGGTGAAAATCTCACTCCATATAAACCTAACAAAAATGTTTCCATGCTGTGTATAATTGTTCATTTTCATCAAATAAACAAAAAAAACCAGAAAAAATCCTGAAGGACAATATATGAACAAAAAAGATGCTTAGGCGCAAGTGTTAATGTTAGTAAAAGAGCCCAAATTTCAAAAAAAATATTGCGAAAAACAACAATCATCTATTTTAGAGTGACTGTTTAAGGTGTATATAAGGCAATTATTTCATTTTTAGAAATTTTATTTTTTCACATTTTTCCATGAAAAGTGCCAATACCCCCCCTTTGGGTTCCAGGTGAAAATCTCACTCCATATAAACCTAACAAAAATGTTTCCATGGTGTGTATAATTGTTCATTTTCATCAAATAAACAAAAAAAACAGATTCAATCCTGAACGACATTAAATGAACATAAAAGATGCTTCAGCGGAAGTGTTAATGTTAGTTAAACAGCCCAAATTTCAAAAAATATTGCGAAAAAAAATAATCATCTATTTTAGAGTGACTGTTTGAGGTGTATAGAAGGCAATTATTTCATTTTTAGAAATTTTATTTTTTCACATTTTTCCATGAAAAGTGCCAATACCCCCCTTTTGGGTTCCAGGTGAAAATCTCACTCTACAAAAACCTAACAAAATGTTTTTATTGTGTGAATAAATGTTCATTTTCATCAAATAAACAAAAAAAAACAGACTAAATCCTGAAAGACAATAAATGAACATAAAAGATGCTTCAGCGCAAGAGTTAATGTTAGTTAAAAAGCCCAAATTTTAAAAAATATGCGAAAAACAACAATCTTCTATTTTAGAGTGACTGTTTGAGGTGTATAGAAGGCAATTATTTCATTTTTAGAAATTTTATTTTTTCACATTTTTCCATGAAAAGTGTCAATACCCCCCCTTTGGGTTCTAGGTGAAAATCTCACTCCATACAAACCTAACAAAAATGTTTCCATGGTGTGTATAATTGTTCATTTTCATCAAATAAACAAAAAAAAACCAGAAAAAATCCTGAAGGACAATATATGAACAAAAAAGATGATTCAGCGCAAGTGTTAATGTTAGTAAATGAGCCAAAATTTCAAAAAATATTGCGAAAAACAACAATCATCTATTTTAGAGTGACTGTTTGAGGTGTATAGAAGGCAATTATTTCATTTTTAGAAATTTTATTTTTTCACATTTTTCCATGAAAAGTGTCAATACCCCCCCCTTTGGGTTTTAGGTGAAAATCTCACTCCAAACAAACCTAACAAAAATGTTTCAATGGTGTGTATAATTGTTCATTTTCATCAAATAAAAAAAAAACAGATAAAATTCTGAAGGACAATATATGAACATAAAAGATGCTTCAGCGCAAGTGTTAAAGTTAGTAAAAGAGCCCAAATTTCAAAAAATATTGCGAAAAACAACAATCATCTATTTTAGAGTGACTGTTTGAGGTGTATAAAAGGAAATTATTTCATTTTTAGAAATTTAATTTTTTCCCATTTTTCCATGAAAAGTGTCAATACCCCCGTTTGGGTTCTAGGTGAAAATCTCACTCTAAACAAACCTAACAAAAATGTTTTCATGGTGTGTATAATTGTTCATTTTCATCAAATAAAAAAAACCGAAAAAATCCTGAAGGACAATATATGAATATAAAAGATGCTTCAGCGCGAGTGTTAATAGTAGTAAAAGAGACCAAATTTAAAAAAATATTTCGAAAAAAAACAATCGTCTATTTTACAGTGACTGTTTGTTGTGTATAGAAAGCAATTATTTCATTTTTAGAAATTTTATTTTTTCACATTTTTCCATGAAAAGTGACAATACCCCCCCCTTTGGGTTCTAGGTGAAAATCTCCTTTTACACAAACCTAACAAAAATATTTAATGGTGTGTATAATTGTTCATTTTTATCATATAAACAAAAAAACCAGAATAAATCCTAAAGGAATATAAATGAACATAAAAATGCTTCAGCGCAAGTGTTCATGTTAGTAAAAGATCCCAAATTACAAAAAATATTGCGAAAAAACACAATCATCTATTTTAGAGTGACTGTTTGAGGTGCATAGAAGGCAATTATTTCATTTTAAGAAATTTTTTTTTTACATATTTCCATGAAAAATGCCAATACCCCCACCTTTGGGTCTAGGTGAAAATCTCACTCTACACAAACCTAACAAAAATGTTTCCATGGTGTGTATAATTGTTCATTTTCATCAAATAAACAAAAAAAACAGATTCAATCCTGAACGACATTAAATGAACATAAAAGATGCTTCAGCGGAAGTGTTAATGTTAGTTAAACAGCCCAAATTTCAAAAAATATTGCGAAAAAAAATAATCATCTATTTTAGAGTGACTGTTTGAGGTGTATAGAAGGCAATTATTTCATTTTTAGAAATTTTATTTTTTCACATTTTTCCATGAAAAGTGCCAATACCCCCCTTTTGGGTTCCAGGTGAAAATCTCACTCTACAAAAACCTAACAAAATGTTTTTATTGTGTGAATAAATGTTCATTTTCATCAAATAAACAAAAAAAAAACAGACTAAATCCTGAAAGACAATAAATGAACATAAAAGATGCTTCAGCGCAAGAGTTAATGTTAGTTAAAAAGCCCAAATTTTAAAAAATATGCGAAAAACAACAATCTTCTATTTTAGAGTGACTGTTTGAGGTGTATAGAAGGCAATTATTTCATTTTTAGAAATTTTATTTTTTCACATTTTTCCATGAAAAGTGTCAATACCCCCCCTTTGGGTTCTAGGTGAAAATCTCACTCCATACAAACCTAACAAAAATGTTTCCATGGTGTGTATAATTGTTCATTTTCATCAAATAAACAAAAAAAACCAGAAAAAATCCTGAAGGACAATATATGAACAAAAAAGATGATTCAGCGCAAGTGTTAATGTTAGTAAATGAGCCCAAATTTCAAAAAAATATTGCGAAAAACAACAATCATCTACTTTAGAGTGACTGTTTGAGGTGTACATAAGGCAATTATTTCATTTTTAGAAATTTTATTTTTTCACATTTTTCCATTAAAATGGCCAATACCCCCCCTTTGGGTTCTAGGTGAAAATCTCATTCAACACAAACCTAACAAAACTGTTTCCATTGTGTGTATTTTTGTTCATTTTTATCAAATAAACAAAATAAAACCCAGAATTAATCCTGAAAGACAAGAAATGAGCATAAAAGATGCTTCAGCGCGAGTGTTAATAGTAGTAAAAGAGCCATAATTTCAAAAAATATTGCGAAAAACAACAATCATCTATTTTAGAGTGACTGTTTGAGGTGTATAAAAGGCAATTATTTCATTTTTAGAAATTTAATTTTTTCCCATTTTTCCATGAAAAGTGTCAATACCCCCCGTTTGGGTTCTAGGTGAAAATCTCACTCCATACAAACCTAACAAAAATGTTTCCATGCTGTGTATAATTGTTCATTTTCATCAAATAAAAAAAAACCGAAAAAATCTTGAAGGACAATATATGAACATAAAAGTTGCTTCAGCGCGAGTGTTAATAGTAGTAAAAGAGTCCAAATTTAAAAAAATATTGCGAAAAAAAAACAATCGTCTATTTTAGAGTGACTGTTTCAGGTGTATAGAAGGCAATAATTTCATTTTAAGAAATTTTATTTTTTTACATTTTTCCATGAAAAGTGCCAATACCCCCACCTTTGGGTTCTAGGTGAAAATCTCACTCTACACAAACCTAACAAAAATGTTTCCCAAAAAGAGCCCAAATTTAAAAAAATATTGCGAAAAAAACAATCGTCTATTTTAGAGTGACTGTTTCAGGTGTATAGAAGGCAATAGTTTCATTTTAAGAAATTTTATTTTTTTACATTTTTCCATGAAAAGTGCCAATACCCCCACCTTTGGGTTCTAGGGAAAATCTCACTCTACACAAACCTAACAAAAATGTTTCCATGGTGTGTATAATTGTTCATTTTCATCAAATAAACAAAAAAAACAGAAAAAATTCTGAAGGACAATATATGAACATAAAAGATGCTTCAGCGCAAGTGTTAAAGTTAGTAAAAGAGCCAAAATTTCAAAAAATATTGCGAAAAAAAAAATCATCTATTTTAGAGTGACTGTTTGAGGTGTATATAAGGCAATTATTTCATTTTTAGAAATTTTATTTTTTCAAAATTTTTCCATTAAAAGGGCCAATAACCCCCCTTGTGGTTCTAGGTGAAAATCTCATTCAACACAAATATAACAAAAATTTTTCCATGGTGTGTATTTTTGTTCATTTTCATCGAATAAACAAAATAAAACCCAGAATTAATCCTGAAAGACAAGAAATGAGCATAAAAGATGCTCCAGCGCAAGTGTTAATAGTAGTAAAAGAGCCCAAATTTAAAAAAATATTGCAAAAAACAACAATCCTCTATTTTAGAGTGACTTTTTGAGGTGTGTAGAAGGCAATTATTTCATTTTTAGAATTTTTTTTTTCACATTTTTCCATGAAAAGTGCCAATACCCCCCCTTTGGGTTCTAGGTGAAAATCTCATTCAACACAAACCTAACAAAAATGTTTCCATGGTGTGTATAATTGTTCATTTTCATCAAATAAAAAAAAACCGAAAAAATCCTGAATAATAATATATGAACATAAAAGATGCTTCAGCGCGAGTGTTAATATTAGTAAAAGAGCCCAAATTTAAAAAAATATTGCGAAAAAAAACAATCGTCTATTTTAGAGTGACTGTTTCAGGTGTATAGAAGGCAATAATTTCATTTTAAGAAATTTTATTTTTTTACATTTTTCCATTAAAAGTGTCAATACCCCCCACCTTTGGGTTCTTGGTGAAAATCTCACTCTACACAAACCTAACAAAAATGTTTCCATGGTGTGTATAATTGTTCATTTTCATCAAATAAACAAAAAAAACAGAAAAAATTCTGAAGGACAATATATGAACATAAAAGATGCTTCAGCGCAAGTGTTAAAGTTAGTAAAAGAGCCCAAATTTCAAAAAATATTGCGAAAAACAACAATCATCTATTTTAGAGTGACTGTTTGAGGTGCATAGAAGGCAATTATTTCATTTTAAGAAATATTTTTTTTTACATTTTTCCATGAAAAATGCCAATTCCCCCACCTTTGGGTCCAGGTTAAAATCTCACTCTACACAAACCTAACAAAAATGTTTCCATGGTGTGTATAATTGTTTATTTTCATCAAATAAACAAAAACCCAGAGCCCAAATTTCAAAAAATATTGCGAAAAAAAACAATCATCTATTTAGAGTGACTGTTTGAGGTGCATAGAAGGCAATTATTTCATTTAAAGAAATATTTTTTTTTACATTTTTCCATGAAAAATGCCAATACCCCCACCTTTGGGTACAGGTTAAAATCTCACTCTACACAAACCTAACAAAAATGTTTCCATGGTGTGTATAATTGTTTATTTTCATCAAATAAACAAAAAAAACAGAAAAAATTCTGAAGGACAATATATGAACATAAAAGATGCTTCAGCGCAAGTGTTTATGTTAGTAAAAGAGCCCAAATTTCAAAAAATATTGCGAAAAACAACAATCATCTATTTTAGAGTGACTGTTTGAGGTGTATAAAAGGCAATTATTTCATTTTTAGAAATTTTATTTTTTCACATTTTTCCATGAAAAGTGTCAATACCCCCCCTTTGGGTTCTAGGTGAAAATCTCACTCCATACAAACCTAACAAAAATGTTTCCATGCTGTGTATTATTGTTCATTTTCATCAAATAAACAAAAAAAACAGAAAAAATCCTGAACGACAATATATGAACAAAAAAATGCTTCAGCGCAAGTGTTAATGTTAGTAAAAGAGCCCAAATTTCAAAAAAGATTGCGAAAAACAACAATCATCTACTTTAGAGTGACTGTTTGAGGTGTATATAAGGCAATTATTTCATTTTTAGAAATTTTATTTTTTTACATTTTTCCTTTAAAAGGGCCAATACCCCCCCCTTGTGGTTCAAGGTGAAAATCTCTTTCAACACAAATCTAACAAAAATGTTTCCATTGTGTGCATTTTTGTTCATTTTCATCAAATAAAAAAAATAAAACCCAGAATTAATCCTGAAAGACAAGAAATGAGCATAAAAGATGCTTCAAAGCAAGTGTTAATAGTAGTAAAAGAGCCCAAATTTAAAAAAATATTGCGAAAAACAACAATCGTCTATTTTAGAGTGACTGTTTGAGGTGTATTAAAGGCAATTATTTCATTTTTAGAAATTTTATTTTTTCAAGTTTTTCCATGGAAAGTGCCAATACCCCCCTTTTGGGTTCTAGGTGAAAATCTCACTCTACACAAACCTAACAAAAATGTTTCCATGGTGTGAATTAATGTTCATTTTCAGCAAAACAACAAAAAAAAACAGAATAAATCCTGAGGTGTATAGAAGGCAATTATTTCATTTTAAGAAATTTTATTTTTTCACAAATTTCCATGGAAAGTGCCTATACCCCCCCTTTGGGTTCTACGTGAAAATCTCACCCTACAAAAACCTAAGAAAAATGTTTCCCTGGTGTGAATAATTGTTCATTTTCATCAAATAAAAAAAAAACAAAAAAAATCCTGATGGACAATAAATGAACATAAAAGATGCTTCAGCGGAAGTGTTAATGTTAGTTAAACAGCCCAAATTTCAAAAAATATTGCGAAAAACAACAATCATCTATTTTAGAGTGACTGTTTGAGGTGCATAGAAGGCAATTATTTCATTTTAAGAAATATTTTTTTTTACATTTTTCCATGAAAAATGCCAATTCCCCCACCTTTGGGTCTAGGTTAAAATCTCACTCTACACAATCCTAACAAAAATGTTTCCATGGTGTGTATAATTGTTCATTTTCATCAAATAAACAAAAAAAACAGAAAAAATTCTGTAGGACAATATATGAACATAAAAGATGCTTCTGCGCAAGTGTTAATGTTAGTAAAAGAGCCCAAATTTCAAAAAATATTGCGAAAAACAACAATCATCTATTTTAGAGTGACTGTTTGAGGTGTATAAAAGGCAATTATTTCATTTTTAGAAATTTTATTTTTTCACATTTTTCCATGAAAAGTGTCAAAACCCCCCCTTTGGGTTCTAGGTGAAAATCTCACTCCATACAAACCTAACAAAAATGTTTCCATGCTGTGTATTATTGTTCATTTTCATCAAATAAACAAAAAAAACCTGAAAAAATCCTGAACGACAATATATGAACAAAAAAATGCTTCAGCGCAAGTGTTAATGTTAGTAAAAGAGCCCAAATTTCAAAAAATATTGCGAAAAACAACAATCATCTACTTTAGAGTGACTGTTTGAGGTGTATATAAGGCAATTATTTCATTTTTAGAAATTTTATTTTTTCACATTTTTCCATTAAAAGGGCCAATACCCCCCCCTTGTGGTTCTAGGTGAAAATCTCTTTCAACACAAATCTAACAAAAATGTTTCCATTGTGTGTATTTTTGTTCATTTTCATCAAATAAACAAAATAAAACCCAGAATTAATCCTGAAAGACAAGAAATGAGCATAAAAGATGCTTCAGCGCAAGTGTTAATAGTAGTAAAAGAGCCCAAATTTTAAAAAAATATTGTGAAAAACAACAATCGTCTATTTTAGAGTGACTGTTTGAGGTGTATTAAAGGCAATTATTTCATTTTTAGAATTTTTTTTTTCCGGTTTTTCCATGGAAAGTGCCAATACCCCCATTTTGGGTTCTAGGTGAAAATCTCACTCTACACAATCCTAAAAAAATGTTTTAATGTTGTGAATTAATGTTCATTTTCAGCAAATAAACAAAAAAAACAAGAATAAATCCTGAACGACAATAAATGAACATAAAAGATCATTCAGCAAAGGTGTTTATGTTAGTAAAAGAGCCCAAATTTCAAGACATAATGCGAAAAAGAACAATCATCTATTTTAGAGTGACTGTTTGAGGTGTATAGAAGGCAATTATTTCATTTTTAGAAATTTTATTTTTTCACATTTTTCCATTAAAAGGGCCAATACCCCCCCCCTTGTGGTTCTAGGTGAAAATCTCCTTCAACGCAAATCTAACAAAAATGTTTCCATTGTGTGCATTTTTGTTCATTTTCATCAAATAAAAAAAATAAAACCCAGAATTAATCCTGAAAGACAAGAAATGAGCATAAAAGATGCTTCAAAGCAAGTGTTAATAGTAGTAAAAGAGCCCAAATTTAAAAAAATATTGCGAAAAACAACAATCGTCTATTTTAGAGTGACTGTTTGAGGTGTATTAAAGGCAATTATTTCATTTTTAGAAATTTTTTTTTTCAAGTTTTTCCATGGAAAGTGCCAATACCCCCCTTTTGGGTTCTAGGTGAAAATCTCACTCTACACAAACCTAACAAAAATGTTTCCATGGTGTGAATTAATGTTCATTTTCAGCAAAACAACAAAAAAAAACAGAATAAATCCTGAGGTGTATAGGAGGCAATTATTTCATTTTAAGAAATTTTATTTTTTCACAAATTTCCATGGAAAGTGCCTATACCCCCCCTTTGGGTTCTACGTGAAAATCTCACCCTACAAAAACCTAAGAAAAATGTTTCCCTGGTGTGAATAATTGTTCATTTTCATCAAATAAAAAAAAACAAAAAAAATCCTGATGGACAATAAATGAACATAAAAGATGCTTCAGCGGAAGTGTTAATGTTAGTTAAACAGCCCAAATTTCAAAAAATATTGCGAAAAACAACAATCATCTATTTTAGAGTGACTGTTTGACGTGTATAGAAGGCAATTATTTCATTTTTAGAAATTTTTTTTTCACATATTTCCATGAAAAGTGCCAATACCCGCCCTTTGTGTTCTAGGTGAAAATCTCTTTCAACACAAACCTAACAAAAATGTTTCCATGGTGTTTATCATTATTCATTTTCATCAAAAAAAAAATCGAAAAAATCCTGAAGGACAATAAATGAACATAAAAGATGCTTCAGCGCAAGTATTCATGTTAGTAAAGGAGCCCAAATTTCAAGACATAATGCGAAAAAGAACAATCATCTATTTTAGAGTGACTGTTTGTGGTGTATATAAGGCAATTATTTCATTTTTAGAAATTTTATTTTTTCAAAATTTTTCCATTAAAAGGGCCAATATCCCCCCTTGTGGTTCTAGGTGAAAATCTCATTCAACACAAATATAACAAAAATTTTTCCATGGTGTGTATTTTTGTTCATTTTCATCAAATAAACAAAATAATACCCAGAATTAATCCTGAAAGACAAGAAATGAGCATAAAAGATGCTTCAGCGCAAGTGTTAATATTAGTAAAAGAGCCCAAATTTAAAAAAATATTGCGAAAAAAAAACAATCGTCTATTTTAGAGTGACTTTTTGAGGTGTGTAGAAGGCAATTATTTCATTTTTAGAATTTTTTTTTCACATTTTTCCATGAAAAGTGCTAATACCCCCCCTTTGGGTTCTAGGTGAAAATCTCACTCTACAAAAACCTAACAAAATGTTTTTATTGTGTGAATAAATGTTCATTTTCATCAAATAAACAAAAAAAAAACAGAATTAATCCTGAAAGACAATAAATGAACATAAAAGATGCTTCAGCGCAAGTGTTAATGTTAGTTAAAAAGCCCAAATTTCAAAAAATATTGCGAAAAACAACAATCATCTATTTTAGAGTGACTGTTTGAGGTGTATAGAATGCAATTATTTCATTTTTAGAAATTTTATTTTTTCACATTTTTCCATGAAAAGTGTCAAAACCCCCCCTTTGGGTTCCAGGTGAAAATCTCACTCCATATAAACCTAACAAAAATGTTTCCATGCTGTGTATAATTGTTCATTTTCATCAAATAAACAAAAAAAAACCAGAAAAAATCCTGAAGGACAATATATGAACAAAAAAGATGCTTCGGCGCAAGTGTTAATGTTAGTAAAAGAGCCCAAATTTCAAAAAAAATAATGCGAAAAACAACAATCATCTATTTTAGAGTGACTGTTTAAGGTGTATATAAGGCAATTATTTCATTTTTAGAAATTTTATTTTTTCACATTTTTCCATGAAAAGGGGCAATACCCCCCCCTTTGGGTTTTAGGTGAAAATCTCACTCCATACAAACCTAACAAAAATGTTTCAATGCTGTGTATAATTGTTCATTTTCATCAAATAAACAAAAAAAAACCAGAAAAAATCCTGAAGGACAATATATAAACAAAAAAGATGCCTCAGCGCAAATGTTAATGTTAGTAAAAGAGCCAAAATTTCAAAAAATATTGCGAAAAACAACAATCATCATTTTAGAGTGACTGTTTGAGGTGTATAGAAGGCAATTATTTCATTTTTAGAAATTTTATTTTTTCACATTTTTCCATGAAAAGTGTCAATACCCCCCCTTTGGGTTCTAGGTGAAAATCTCACTCCATACAAACCTAACAAAAATGTTTCAATGCTGTGTTTAATTGTTCATTTTCATCAAATAAACAAAAAAAACCAGAAAAAATCCTGAAGGACAATATATGAACAAAAAAGATGCTTCAGCGCAAATGGTAATGTTAGTAAAAGAGCCCAAATTTAAAAAAATATTGCGAAAAACAACAATCATCTACTTTAGAGTGACTGTTTGAGGTGTATATAAGGCAAATATTTCATTTTTATAAATTTTATTTTTTCACATTTTTCCATGAAAAGTGTTAATACCCCGCCTTTGGGTTCTAGGTGAAAATCTCACTCTAAACAAACCTAACAAAAATGCTTCCATGGTGTGTATAATTGTTCATTTTCATCAAATAAACAAAAAAAAACAGAAAAAATTCTGAAGGACAATATATGAACATTAAAGATGCTTCAGCGCAAGTGTTAAAGTTAGTAAAAGAGCCAAAATTTCAAAAAATATTGCGAAAAAAAAAATCATCTATTTTAGGGTGACTGTTTGAGGTGTATATAAGGCAATTATTTCATTTTTAGAAATTTTATTTTTTCAAAATTTTTCCATGAAAAGGGCCAATATCCCCCCTTGTGGTTCTAGGTGAAAATCTCATTCAACACAAATATAACAAAAAATTTTCCATGGTGTGTATTTTTGTTCATTTTCATCAAATAAACAAAATAAAACCCAGAATTAATCCTGAAAGACAAGAAATGAGCATAAAAGATGCTCCAGCGCAAGTGTTAATAGTAGTAAAAGAGCCCAAATTTAAAAAAATATTGCGAAAAACAACAATCGTCTATTTTAGAGTGACTTTTTGAGGTGTGTAGAAGGCAATTATTTCATTTTTAGAATTTTTTTTTTCACATTTTTCCATGAAAAGTGCCAATACCCCCCCTTTGGGTTCTAGGTGAAAATCTCATTCAACACAAACCTAACAAAAATGTTTAATGGTGTGTATAATTGTTCATTTTCAGCAAATAAACAAAAAAACCAGAATAAATCCTGAAGGAATATAAATGAACATAAAAGATGCTTCAGCGCAAGTGTTCATGTTAGTAAAAGAGCCCAAATTTCAAAAAATATTGCGAAAAAACACAATCACATATTTTAGAGTGACTGTTTGAGGTGCATAGAAGGCAATTATTTCATTTTAAGAAATATTTTTTTTTACATTTTTCCATGAAAAATGCCAATTCCCCCACCTTTGGGTCTAGGTTAAAATCTCACTCTACACAATCCTAACAAAAATGTTTCCATGGTGTGCATAATTGTTCATTTTCATCAAATAAACAAAAAAAACAGAAAAAATTCTGAAGGACAATATATGAACAAAAAAATGCTTCAGCGCAAGTGTTAATGTTAGTAAAAGAGCCCAAATTTTAAAAAATATTGTGAAAAACAACAATCGTCTATTTTAGAGTGACTGTTTGAGGTGTATTAAAGGCAATTATTTCATTTTTAGAAATTTTTTTTTTCCGGTTTTTCCATGGAAAGTGCCAATACCCCCCTTTTGGGTTCTAGGTGAAAATCTCATTCAACACAAACCTAACAAAAATGTTTTAATGGTGTGAATTAATGCTCATTTTCAGCAAATAAACAAAAAAAACAAGAATAAATCCTGAACGACAATAAATGAACATAAAAGATCATTCAGCGCAGGTGTTTATGTTAGTAAAAGAGCCCAAATTTCAAGACATAATGCGAAAAAGAACAATCATCTATTTTAGAGTGACTGTTTGAGGTGCATAGAAGGCAATTATTTCATTTTAAGAAATTTTTTTTTTTCATTTTTCCATGAAAAATGCCAATACCCCCACCTTTGGGTCTAGGTGAAAATCTCACTCTACACAAACCTAACAAAAATGTTTCCATGGTGTGTATAATTGTTCATTTTCATCAAATAAACAAAAAAAAACAGATTCAATCCTGAACGACAATAAATGAACATAAAAGCTGCTTCAGCGGAAGTGTTAATGTTAGTTAAAGAGCCAAAATTTCAAAAAATATTGCGAAAAAAAACAATCATCTATTTTAGAGTGACCGTTTGAGGTGTATAGAAGGCAATTATTTCATTTTTAGAAATTTTATTTTTTCACATTTTTCCATGAAAAGTGCCAATACCCCCCTTTTGGGTTCCAGGTGAAAATCTCACTCTACAAAAACCTAACAAAAGGTTTTTTTTGTGTGAATAAATGTTCATTTTCATCAAATAAACAAAAAAAAACAGAATAAATCCTGAAAGACAATAAATGAACATAAAAGATGCTTCAGCGCAAGTGTTAATGTTAGTTAAAAAGCCCAAATTTCAAAAAATATTGCGAAAAACAACAATCATCTATTTTAGAGTGACTGTTTGAGGTGTATAGAAGGCAATTATTTCATTTTTAGAAATTTTATTTTTTCACATTTTTCCATGAAAAGTGTCAAAACCCCCCCTTTGGGTTCCAGGTGAAAATCTCACTCCATACAAACCTAACAAAAATGTTTCCATGCTGTGTATAATTGTTCATTTTCATCAAATAAATAAAAAAAACCAGAAAAAATCCTGAAGGACAATATATGAACAAAAAAGATGCTTCGGCGCAAATGTTATTGTTAGTAAAAGAGCCCAAATTTCAAAAAAAATAATGCGAAAAACAACAATCATCTATTTTAGAGTGACTGTTTGAGGTGTATAAAAGGCAATTATTTCATTTTTAGAAATTTTATTTTTTCACATTTTTCCATGAAAAGTGTCAATACCCCCCCTTTGGGTTCTAGGTGAAAATCTCACTCCATAGAAACCTAACAAAAATGTTTCAATGCTGTGTTTAATTGTTCATTTTCATCAAATAAATAAAAAAAACCAGAAAAAATCCTGAAGGACAATATATGAACAAAAAAGATGCTTCAGCGCAAATGTTAATGTTAGTAAAAGAGCCCAAATTCAAAAAAAAATTGCGAAAAACAACAATGATCTACTTTAGAGTGACTGTTTGAGGTGTATATAAGGAAATATTTCAGTTTTATAAATTTTATTTTTTCACATTTTTCCATGAAAAGTGTTAATACCCCGCCTTTGGGTTCTAGGTGAAAATCTCACTCTAAACAAACCTAACAAAAATGCTTCCATGGTGTGTATAATTGTTCATTTTCATCAAATAAACAAAAAAAACAGAAAAAATTCTGAAGGACAATATATGAACATTAAAGATGCTTCAGCGCAAGTGTTAAAGTTAGTAAAAGAGCCAAAATTTCAAAAAATATTGCGAAAAAAAAAATCATCTATTTTAGAGTGACTGTTTGAGGTGTATATAAGGCAATTATTTCATTTTTAGAAATTTTATTTTTTCAAAATTTTTCCATTAAAAGGGCCAATATCCCCCCTTGTGGTTCTAGGTGAAAATCTCATTCAACACAAATATAACAAAAAATTTTCCATGGTGTGTATTTTTGTTCATTTTCATCAAATAAACAAAATAAAACCCAGAATTAATCCTGAAAGACAAGAAATGAGCATAAAAGATGCTCCAGCGCAAGTGTTAATAGTAGTAAAAGAGCCCAAATTTAAAAAAATATTGCAAAAAACAACAATCGTCTATTTTAGAGTGACTTTTTGAGGTGTGTAGAAGGCAATTATTTCATTTTTAGAATTTTTTTTTCACATTTTTCCATGAAAAGTGCCAATACCCCCCCTTTGGGTTCTAGGTGAAAATCTCATTCAACACAAACCTAACAAAAATGTTTCCATGGTGTGTATAATTGTATATTTTCAGCAAATAAACAAAAAAAACCAGAATAAATCCTGAACGACAATAAATGAACATAAAAGATCATTCAGCGCAGGTGTTTATGTTAGTAAAAGAGCCCAAATTTCAAGACATAATGCGAAAAAGAACAATCATCTATTTTAGAGTGACTGTTTGTGGTGTATAGAAAGCAATTATTTCATTTTTAGAAATTTTATTTTTTCACATTTTTCCATGAAAAGTGACAATACCCCCCCCTTTAGGTTCTAGGTGAAAATCTCCTTCTACACAAACCTAACAAAAATGTTTAATGGTGTGTATAATTGTTCATTTTTATCATATAAACAAAAAAACCAGAATAAATCCTGAAGGAATATAAATGAACATAAAAGATGCTTCAGCGCAAGTGTTCATGTTAGTAAAAGAGCCCAAATTTCAAAAAATATTGCGAAAAACACAATCACATATTTTAGAGTGACTGTTTGAGGTGCATAGAAGGCAATTATTTCATTTTAAGAAATTTTTTTTTTTCATTTTTCCATGAAAAATGCCAATACCCCCACCTTTGGGTCTAGGTGAAAATCTCACTCTACACAAACCTAACAAAAATGTTTCCATGGTGTGTATAATTGTTCATTTTCATCAAATAAACAAAAAAAACAGATTCAATCCTGAACGACAATAAATGAACATAAAAGATGCTTCAGCGGAAGTGTTAATGTTAGTTAAAGAGCCAAAATTTCAAAAAATATTGCGAAAAAAAACAATCATCTATTTTAGAGTGACTGTTTGAGGTGTATAGAAGGCAATTATTTTATTTTTAGAAATTTTATTTTTTCACATTTTTCCATGAAAAGTGCCAATACCCCCCTTTTGGGTTCCAGGTGAAAATCTCACTCTACAAAAACCTAACAAAATGTTTTTATTGTGTGAATAAATGTTCATTTTCATCAAATAAACAAAAAAAACAGAATAAATCCTGAAAGACAATAAATGAACATAAAAGATGCTTCAGCGCAAGTGTTAATGTTAGTTAAAAAGCCCAAATTTCAAAAAATATTGCGAAAAACAACAATCATCTATTTTAGTTTGACTGTTTGAGGTGTATAGAAGGCAATTATTTCATTTTTAGAAATTTTATTTTTTCACATTTTTCCATGAAAAGTGTCAATACCCCCCCCTTTGGGTTCCAGGTGAAAATCTCACTCCATACAAACCTAACAAAAATGTTTCCATGCTGTGTATAATTGTTCATTTTCATCAAATAAACAAAAAAAACCAGAAAAAATCCTGAAGGACAATATATGAACAAAAAAGATGCTTCGGCGCAAGTGTTAATGTTAGTAAAAGAGCCCAAATTTCAAAAAAAATATTGCGAAAAACAACAATCATCTATTTTATAGTGACTGTTTAAGGTGTATATAAGGCAATTATTTCATTTTTAGAAATTTTATTTTTTCACATTTTTCCATGAAAAGGGGCAATACCCCCCCCCCCATTGGGTTTTAGGAGTAAATCTCACTCTTTACAAACCTATGAAAAATGTTTAAATGCTGTGTATAATTGTTCATTTTCATCAAATAAACAAAAAAAACCAGAAAAAATCCTGAAGGACAATATATGAACAAAAAAGATTCCTCAGCGTAAATGTTAATGTTAGTAAAAGAGCCAAAATTTCAAAAAATATTGCGAAAAACAACAATCATCTATTTTAGAGTGACTGTTTGAGGTGTATAGAAGGCAATTATTTCATTTTTAGAAATTTTATTTTTTCACATTTTTCCATGAAAAGTGTCAATAAGACCCCTTTGGGTTCTAGGTGAAAATCTCACTCCATACAAACCTAACAAAAATGTTTCAATGCTGTGTATAATTGTTCATTTTCATCATATAAACAAAAAAACCAGAATAAATCCTGAAGGACAATATATGAATATAAAAGATGCTTCAGCGCGAGTGTTAATAGTAGTAAAAGAGCCCAAATTTAAAAAAATATTGCGAAAAAAAACAATCGTCTATTTTACAGTGACTGTTTGTGGTGTATAGAAAGCAATTATTTCATTTTTAGAAATTTTATTTTTTCACATTTTTCCATGAAAAGTGACAATACCCCCCCCTTTGGGTTCTAGGTGAAAATCTCACTCTATACAAATCTAACAAATAGTTTCCATGGGGTGTATAATTGTTCATTTTCATCATACAAACAAAAAAAACCAGAACAAATCCTGAAGGACAATAAATGAACATAAAAGATGCTTCAGCGCAAGTGTTCATGTTAGTAAAAGAGCCCAAATTTCAAAAAATATTGGGAAAAACAACAATCATCAATTTTAGAGTGACTGTTTGAGGTGTATAGAAGGCAATAATATCATTTTAAGAAATTTTATTTTTTTACATTTTTCCATGAAAAGTGCCAATACCACCTTTGGGTTCTAGGTGAAAATCTCACTCTAAACAAACCAAACAAAAATGTTTCCATGGTGTGAATAAATGTTCATTTTCATCAAATAAACAAAAAAACCAGAATAAATCCTGAACGACAATAAATGAACATGAAAGATGCTTCAGCGCAGGTGTTCATGTTAGTAAAAGAGCCCAAATTTCAAGAAATAATGCGAAAAAGAACAATCATCTATTTTAGAGTGACTGTTTGAGGTGTATAGAAGGCAATTATTTCATTTTTAGAAAATTTAATTTTTCACATTTTTCCATGAAAAGTGCCAATACCCCCCCCCTTTGTGTTCTAGGTGAAAATCTCACTCGACACAAACCTAACAAAAATGTTTCCATGCTGTGTATAATTGTTCATTTTCATCAAATAAACGTAAAAAAACAGAAAAAATCCTGAATGACAATATATGAACATTAAAGATGCTTCAGCGCAAGTGTTAAAGTTAGTAAAAGAGCCAAAATTTCAAAAAATATTGCGAAAAAAATATCATCTATTTTAGAGTGACTGTTTGAGGTGTATATAAGGCAATTATTTCATTTTTAGAAATTTTATTTTTTCAAAATTTTTCCATTAAAAGGGCCAATATCCCCCCTTGTGGTTCTAGGTGAAAATCTCATTCAACACAAAAATAACAAAAAATTTTCCATGGTGTGTATTTTTGTTCATTTTCATCAAATAAACAAAATAAAACCCAGAATTAATCCTGAAAGACAAGAAATGAGCATAAAAGATGCTCCAGCGCAAGTGTTAATAGTAGTAAAAGAGCCCAAATTTAAAAAAATATTGCGAAAAACAACAATCGTCTATTTTAGAGTGACTTTTTGAGGTGTGTAGAAGGCAATTATTTCATTTTTAGAATTTTTTTTTTCACATTTTTCCATGAAAAGTGCCAATACCCCCCCTTTGGGTTCTAATTGAAAATCTCATTCAACACAACCCTAACAAAAATGTTTCCATGGTGTGTATAATTGTTCATTTTCAGCAAATAAACAAAAAAAATCAGAATAAATCCTGAACGACAATAAATGAACATAAAAGATCATTCAGCGCAGGTGTTTATGTTAGTAAAAGACCCCAAATTTCAAGACATAATGCGAAAAAGAACAATCATCTATTTTAGAGTGACTGTTTGTGGTGTATAGAAAGCAATTATTTCATTTTTAGAAATTTTATTTTTTCACATTTTTCCATGAAAAGTGACAATACCCCCCCCTTTGGGTTCTAGGTGAAAATCTACTTCTACACAAACCTAACAAAAATGTTTAATGGTGTGTATAATTGTTCATTTTTATCATATAAACAAAAAAACCAGAATAAATCCTGAAGGAATATAAATGAACATAAAAGATGCTTTAGCGCAAGTGTTCATGTTAGTAAAAGAGCCCAAATTTCAAAAAATATTGCGAAAAAACACAAGCACATATTTTAGAGTGACTGTTTGAGGTGCATAGAAGGCAATTATTTCATTTTAAGAAATTTTTTTTTTTTCATTTTTCCATGAAAAATGCCAATACCCCCACCTTTGGGTCTAGGTGAAAATCTCACTCTACACAAACCTACCAAAAATGTTTCCATGGTGTGTATAATTGTTCATTTTCATCAAATAAACAAAAAAAACAGATTCAATCCTGAACGACAATAAATGAACATAAAAGTTGCTTCAGCGGAAGTGTTAATGTTAGTTAAAAAGCCAAAATTTCAAAAAATATTGCGAAAAAAAACAATCATCTATTTTAGAGTGACTGTTTGAGGTGTATACAAGGCAATTATTTTATTTTTAGAAATTTTATTTTTTCACATTTTTCCATGAAAAGTGCCAATACCCCCCTTTTGGGTTCCAGGTGAAAATCTCACTCTACAAAAACCTAACAAAATGTTTTTATTGTGTAAATAATTGTTCATTTTCATCAAATAAACAAAAAAAACAGAATAAATCCTGAAAGACAATAAATGAACATAAAAGATGCTTCAGCGCAAGTGTTAATGTTAGTTAAAAAGCCCAAATTTCAAAAAATATTGCGAAAAACAACAATCATCTATTTTAGTTTGACTGTTTGAGGTGTATAGAAGGCAATTATTTCATTTTTAAAAATTTTATTTTTTCACATTTTTCCATGAAAAGGGTCAATACCCCCCCTTTGGGTTCCAGGTGAAAATCTCACTCCATACAAACCTAACAAAAATGTTTCCATGCTGTGTATAATTGTTCATTTTCATCAAATAAACAAAAAAAACCAGAAAAAATCCTGAAGGACAATATATGAACAAAAAAGATGCTTCGGCGCAAGTGTTAATGTTAGTAAAAGAGCCCAAATTTCAAAAAAAATATTGCGAAAAACAACAATCATCTATTTTATAGTGACTGTTTAAGGTGTATATAAGGCAATTATTTCATTTTTAGAAATTTTATTTTTTCACATTTTTCCATGAAAAGGGGCAATACCCCCCCCCATTGGGTTTTAGGTGAAAATCTCACTCTATACAAACCTAACAAAAATGTTTCAATGCTGTGTTTAATTGTTCATTTTCATCAAATAAACAAAAAAAACCAGAAAAAATCCTGAAGGACAATATATGAACAAAAAAGATGCTTCAGCGCAAATGTTAATGTTAGTAAAAGAGCCCAAATTTAAAAAAATATTGCGAAAAACAACAATCATCTACTTTAGAGTGACTGTTTGAGGTGTATATAAGGCAAATATTTCATTTTTATAAATTTTATTTTTTCACATTTTTCCATGAAAAGTGTTAATACCCCGCCTTTGGGTTCTAGGTGAAAATCTCACTCTAAACAAACCTAACAAAAATGTTTCCATGGTGTGTATAATTGTTCATTTTCATCAAATAAAAAAAAAACCGAAAAAATCCTGAAGGACAATATATGAATATAAAAGATGCTTCAGCGCGAGTGTTAATAGTAGTAAAAGAGCCCAAATTTAAAAAAAATATTGCGAAAAAAAACAATCGTCTATTTTACAGTGACTGTTTGTGGTGTATAGAAAGCAATTATTTCATTTTTAGAAATTTTATTTTTTCACATTTTTCCATGAAAAGTGACATAACCCCCCCCTTTGGGTTCTAGGTGAAAATCTCACTCTATACAAACCTAACAAATAGTTTCCATGGTGTGTATAATTGTTCATTTTCATCATACAAACAAAAAAAACCAGAAAAAATCCTGAAGGACAATAAATGAACATAAAAGATGCTTCAGCGCAAGTGTTCATGTTAGTAAAAGAGCCCAAATTTCAAAAAATATTGGGAAAAACAACAATCATCAATTTTAGAGTGACTGTTTGAGGTGTATAGAAGGCAATAATATCATTTTAAGAAATTTTATTTTTTTACATTTTTCCATGAAAAGTGCCAATACCCCCACCTTTGGGTTCTAGGTGAAAATCTCAATCTAAACAAACCAAACAAAAATGTTTCCATGGTGTGAATAAATGTTCATTTTCATCAAATAAACAAAAAAACCAGAATAAATCCTGAACGACAATAAATGAACATGAAAGATGCTTCAGCGCAGGTGTTCATGTTAGTAAAAGAGCCCAAATTTCAAGAAATAATGCGAAAAAGAACAATCATCTATTTTAGAGTGACTGTTTGAGGTGTATAGAAGGCAATTATTTCATTTTTAGAAATTTTATTTTTTCACATTTTTCCATGAAAAGTGTCAATACCCCCCCTTTGGGTTCTAGGTGAAAATCTCACTCCATACAAACCTAACAAAAATGTTTCCATGCTGTGTATAATTGTTCATTTTCATCAAATAAACAAAAAAAAACAGAAAAAATCCTAAATGACAATATATGAACAAAAAAGATGCTTCAGCGCAAGTGTTAATGTTAGTAAAAGAGCCCAAATTTCAAAAAAAAAAATGGGGGATCGAGATGGTGCGGGGGCTAACGTACTGGCTTCCCACTTTGAGGGCGCGGGTTCAAATCCCGGCGGTGTTGAATATTTTTCAGAGGTATCTCGATCCCTACTTGAGGTGCTTTGTGGAGGGCACTTTGAGTGAGTACGCCGTCCGTCGGATGGGACGTTAAACTGTGGACCCCTTGGCGCCTTTCGTAAAGAGTAGGCTAATGCCGACGCCGGGTTTCTCTCCACCCTTCATCCTTTCCTATCCATCCCCTATGGCGCAAATGACCTTAGCTGTCGGTCGCCTCCCCTCAAAACTACTACTACTTCAAAAAATATTGCGAGAAACAACAGTCATCTACTTTAGAGTGACTGTTTGAGGTGTATATAAGGCAATTATTTCATTTTTAGAAATATTATTTCTTCAAATTTTTCCATTAAAAGGGCCAATACCCCCCCTTGTGGTTCTAGGTGAAAATCTCATTCAACACATATCTAACAAAAATTTTTCCATGGTGTGTATTTTTGTTCATTTTCATCAAATAAACAAAATAAAACCCAGAATTAATCCTGAAAGACAAGAAATGAGCATAAAAGATGCTCCAGCACAAGTGTTAATAATAGTAAAAGAGACCAAATTTCAAAAAATATTGCGAAAAACAACAATCTTCTACTTTAGAGTGACTGTTTGAGGTGTACATTAGGCAATTATTTCATTTTTAGAAATTTTATTTTTTCACATTTTTCCATTACAAGGGCCAATACCCTTCCTTTGGGTTCTAGGTGAAAATCTCATTCAACACAAACCTAAAAAAATGTTTCCATGGAGTGTATAATTGTTCATTTTCATTAAATAAAAAAAAACCGAAAAAATCCTGAAGGACAATATATGAACATAAAAGATGCTTCAGCGCGAGTGTTAATAGTAGTAAAAGAGCCCAAATTTAAAAAAATATTGCGAAAAAAAACAATCGTCTATTTTAGAGTGACTGTTTCAGGTGTATAGAAGGCAATTATTTCATTTTTAGAAATTTTTTTTTTCACATTTTTCCATGAAAAGTGACAATACCCCCCTTTGGGTTCTAGGTGAAAATCTCACTCTACACAAACCTAACAAAAATGTTTCCATGGTGTGTATAATTGTTCATTTTCATCACACAAACAAAAAAAACCAGAAAAAATCCTGAAGGAAAATAAATGAACATAAAAGATGCTTCAGCGCAAGTGTTCATGTTAGTAAAAGAGCCCAAATTTAAAAAAATATTGGGAAAAACAACAATCATCTATTTTAGAGTGACTGTTTGAGGTGTATAGAAGGCAATAATTTCATTTTAAGAAATTTTATTTTTTTACATTTTTCCATGAAAAGTGCCAATACCCCCACCTTTGGGTTCTAGGTGAAAATCTCACTCTAAACAAACCTAACAAAAATGTTTCCATGGTGTGAATAAATGTTCATTTTCATCAAATAAACAAAAAAAAAGAAAAAATCCTGAAGGACAATATATAAACATAAAAGATGCTTCAGCGAAAGTGTTAATGTTAGTAAAAGAGCCCAAATTTGAAAAAAAAAATATTGCGTAAAACAACAATCATCTATTTTAGAGTGACTGTTTGAGGTGTATAGAAGGCAATTATTTCATTTTTAGAAATTTTATTCTTTCACATTTTTCCATGAAAAGTGACAATACCCCCCCTTTAAGTTCTAGGTGAAAATCTCACTCTACACAAACCTAACAAAAATGTTTCCATGCTGTGTATAATTGTTCATTTAACTCAAAAAAAAAATACCAGAAAAATTCCTGAAATACAATATATGAACAAAAAAGATGCTTCAGGGCAAGTGTTAATGTTACTAAAAGAGCCCAAATTTCAAAAAATATTGCGAAAAACAAAAATTTTTATTTTAGAGTGACTGTTTGAGGTGTATAGAAGGCAATTATTTCATTTTTAGAAATTTTATTTTTTCTCATTTTTCCATGAAAAGTGCCAATACCCCCCTCTTTGGGTTCTAGGTGAAAATCTCATTCAACACAAACCTAACAAAAATGTTTCCATTGTGTGTATTTTTGTTCATTTTCATCAAATAAACAAAATAAAACCCAGAATTAATCCTGAAAGACAAGAAATGAGCATAAAAGATGCTTCAGCGCGAGTGATAATAGTAGTAAAAGAGCCCAAATTTCAAGAAATAATGCGAAAAAGAACAATCATCTATTTTAGAGAGACTGTTTGAGGTGTATAGAAGGCAATTATTTCATTTTTTAGAAATTTTATTTTTTCACATTTTTCCATGAAAAGTGTCAATACCCCCCCTTTGGGTTCTAGGTGAAAATCTCACTCCATACAAACCTAACAAAAATGTTTCCATGCTGTGTATAATTGTTCATTTTCATCAAATAAACAAAAAAAACAGAAAAAATCCTAAATGACAATATATGAACAAAAAAGATGCTTCAGCGCAAGTGTTAATGTTAGTAAAAGAGCCCAAATTTCAAAAAAAAAAATGGGGGATCGAGATGGTGCGGGGGCTAACGTACTGGCTTCCCACTTTGAGGGCGCGGGTTCAAATCCCGGCGGTGTTGAATATTTTTCAGAGGTATCTCGATCCCTACTTGAGGTGCTTTGTGGAGGGCACCTTGAGTGAGTACGCCGTCCGTCGGATGGGACGTTAAACTGTGGACCCCTTGGCGCCTTTCGTAAAGAGTAGGCTAATGCCGACGCCGGGTTTCTCTCCACCCTTCATCCTTTCCTATCCATCCCCTATGGCGCAAATGACCTTAGCTGTCGGTCGCCTCCCCTCAAAACTACTACTACTTCAAAAAATATTGCGAGAAACAACAGTCATCTACTTTAGAGTGACTGTTTGAGGTGTATATAAGGCAATTATTTCATTTTTAGAAATATTATTTCTTCAAATTTTTCCATTAAAAGGGCCAATACCCCCCCTTGTGGTTCTAGGTGAAAATCTCATTCAACACATATCTAACAAAAATTTTTCCATGGTGTGTATTTTTGTTCATTTTCATCAAATAAACAAAATAAAACCCAGAATTAATCCTGAAAGACAAGAAATGAGCATAAAAGATGCTCCAGCACAAGTGTTAATAATAGTAAAAGAGACCAAATTTCAAAAAATATTGCGAAAAACAACAAGCTTCTACTTTAGAGTGACTGTTTGAGGTGTACATTAGGCAATTATTTCATTTTTAGAAATTTTATTTTTTCACATTTTTCCATTACAAGGGCCAATACCCTTCCTTTGGGTTCTAGGTGAAAATCTCATTCAACACAAACCTAAAAAAATGTTTCCATGGAGTGTATAATTGTTCATTTTCATTAAATAAAAAAAAACCGAAAAAATCCTGAAGGACAATATATGAACATAAAAGATGCTTCAGCGCGAGTGTTAATAGTAGTAAAAGAGCCCAAATTTAAAAAAATATTGCGAAAAAAAACAATCGTCTATTTTAGAGTGACTGTTTCAGGTGTATAGAAGGCAATTATTTCATTTTTAGAAATTTTTTTTTTCACATTTTTCCATGAAAAGTGACAATACCCCCCTTTGGGTTCTAGGTGAAAATCTCACTCTACACAAACCTAACAAAAATGTTTCCATGGTGTGTATAATTGTTCATTTTCATCACACAAACAAAAAAAACCAGAAAAAATCCTGAAGGAAAATAAATGAACATAAAAGATGCTTCAGCGCAAGTGTTCATGTTAGTAAAAGAGCCCAAATTTAAAAAAATATTGGGAAAAACAACAATCATCTATTTTAGAGTGACTGTTTGAGGTGTATAGATGGCAATAATTTCATTTTAAGAAATTTTATTTTTTTACATTTTTCCATGAAAAGTGCCAATACCCCCACCTTTGGGTTCTAGGTGAAAATCTCACTCTAAACAAACCTAACAAAAATGTTTCCATGGTGTGAATAAATGTTCATTTTCATCAAATAAACAAAAAAAAAGAAAAAATCCTGAAGGACAATATATAAACATAAAAGATGCTTCAGCGAAAGTGTTAATGTTAGTAAAAGAGCCCAAATTTGAAAAAAAAAATATTGCGAAAAACAACAATCATCTATTTTAGAGTGACTGTTTGAGGTGTATAGAAGGCAATTATTTCATTTTTAGAAATTTTATTCTTTCACATTTTTCCATGAAAAGTGACAATACCCCCCCTTTGGGTTCTAGGTGAAAATCTCACTCTACACAAACCTAAAAAAATGTTTCCATGCTGTGTATAATTGTTCATTTACATCAAAAAAAAAATACCAGAAAAAATCCTGAAATACAATATATGAACAAAAAAGATGCTTCAGGGCAAGTGTTAATGTTAGTAAAAGAACCCAAATTTCAAAAAATATCGCGAAAAACAACAATCTTCCATTATAGAGTGAATGTTTGAAGTGTATAGAAGGCAATTATTTCATTTTTAGAAATTTTATTTTTTCTCATTTTTCCATGAAAAGTGCCAATACCCCCCTCTTTGGGTTCTAGGTGAAAATCTCATTCAACACAAACCTAACAAAAATGATTCCATTGTGTGTATTTTTGTTCATTTTCATCAAATAAACAAAATAAAACCCAGAATTAATCCTGAACGACAATAAATGAACATAAAAAATCATTCAGCGCAGGTGTTTATGTTAGTAAAAGAGCCCAAATTTCAAGGTATAATGCGAAAAAGAACAATCATCTATTTTAGAGTGACTGTTTGAGGTGTATAGAAGGCAATTATTTCATTTTAAGAAATTTTATTTTTTCACAAATTTCCATGGAAAGTGCCTATACCCCCCCTTTGGGTTCTACGTGAAAATCTCACTCTACAAAAACCTAAGAAAAATGTTTCCCTGGTGTGAATAATTGTTCATTTTCATCAAATAAAAAAAAACAAAAAAAATCCTGAAGGACAATAAATGAACATAAAAGATGCTTCAGCGGAAGTGTTAATGTTAGTTAAACAGCCCAAATTTCAAAAAATATTGCGAAAAACAACAATCATCTATTTTAGAGTGACTGTTTGACGTGTATAGAAGGCAATAATTTCATTTTAGGAATTTTATTTTTTTACATTTTTCCATGAAAAGTGCCAATACCACTCACTCTACACAAACCTAACAAAAATGTTTCCATGGTGTGTATAATTGTTCATTTTCATCATACAAACAAAAAAAACCAGAAAAAATCCTGAAGGACAATAAATGAACATAAAAGATGCTTCAGCGCAAGTGTTCATGTTAGTAAAAGAGCCCAAATTTCAAAAAATATTGGGAAAAACAACAATCATCTATTTTAGAGTGACTGTTTGAGGTGTATAGAAGGCAATAATTGCATTTTAAGAAATTTTATTTTTTTACATTTTTCCATGAAAAGTGCCAATACCCCTTGGGTTCTAGGTGAAAATCTCACTCGACACAGATCAAACAAAAATGTTTCCATGGTGTGTATTTTTGTTCATTTTCATCAAATAAACAAAAAAACCAGAATAAATCCTGAACGACAATAAATGAACATAAAATATGCTTCAGCGCAGGTGTTCATGTTAGTAAAAGAGCCCAAATTTCAAAAAATATTGCGAAAAACAACAATAATCTATTTAAGAGTGACTGTTTGAGGTGTATAGAAGGCAATAATATCATTTTAAGAAATTTTATTTTTTTACATTTTTCCATGAAAAGTGCCAATACCCCCACCTTTGGGTTCTAGGTGAAAATCTCAATCTAAACAAACCAAACAAAAATGTTTCCATGGTGTGAATAAATGTTCATTTTCATCAAATAAACAAAAAAACCAGAATAAATCCTGAACGACAATAAATGAACATGAAAGATGCTTCAGCGCAGGTGTTCATGTTAGTAAAAGAGCCCAAATTTCAAGAAATAATGCGAAAAAGAACAATCATCTATTTTAGAGTGACTGTTTGAGGTGTATAGAAGGCAATTATTTCATTTTTAGAAATTTTATTTTTTCACATTTTTCCATGAAAAGTGTCAATACCCCCCCTTTGGGTTCTAGGTGAAAATCTCACTCCATACAAACCTAACAAAAATGTTTCCATGCTGTGTATAATTGTTCATTTTCATCAAATAAACAAAAAAAAACAGAAAAAATCCTAAATGACAATATATGAACAAAAAAGATGCTTCAGCGCAAGTGTTAATGTTAGTAAAAGAGCCCAAATTTCAAAAAAAAAAATGGGGGATCGAGATGGTGCGGGGGCTAACGTACTGGCTTCCCACTTTGAGGGCGCGGGTTCAAATCCCGGCGGTGTTGAATATTTTTCAGAGGTATCTCGATCCCTACTTGAGGTGCTTTGTGGAGGGCACTTTGAGTGAGTACGCCGTCCGTCGGATGGGACGTTAAACTGTGGACCCCTTGGCGCCTTTCGTAAAGAGTAGGCTAATGCCGACGCCGGGTTTCTCTCCACCCTTCATCCTTTCCTATCCATCCCCTATGGCGCAAATGACCTTAGCTGTCGGTCGCCTCCCCTCAAAACTACTACTACTTCAAAAAATATTGCGAGAAACAACAGTCATCTACTTTAGAGTGACTGTTTGAGGTGTATATAAGGCAATTATTTCATTTTTAGAAATATTATTTCTTCAAATTTTTCCATTAAAAGGGCCAATACCCCCCCTTGTGGTTCTAGGTGAAAATCTCATTCAACACATATCTAACAAAAATTTTTCCATGGTGTGTATTTTTGTTCATTTTCATCAAATAAACAAAATAAAACCCAGAATTAATCCTGAAAGACAAGAAATGAGCATAAAAGATGCTCCAGCACAAGTGTTAATAATAGTAAAAGAGACCAAATTTCAAAAAATATTGCGAAAAACAACAATCTTCTACTTTAGAGTGACTGTTTGAGGTGTACATTAGGCAATTATTTCATTTTTAGAAATTTTATTTTTTCACATTTTTCCATTACAAGGGCCAATACCCTTCCTTTGGGTTCTAGGTGAAAATCTCATTCAACACAAACCTAAAAAAATGTTTCCATGGAGTGTATAATTGTTCATTTTCATTAAATAAAAAAAAACCGAAAAAATCCTGAAGGACAATATATGAACATAAAAGATGCTTCAGCGCGAGTGTTAATAGTAGTAAAAGAGCCCAAATTTAAAAAAATATTGCGAAAAAAAACAATCGTCTATTTTAGAGTGACTGTTTCAGGTGTATAGAAGGCAATTATTTCATTTTTAGAAATTTTTTTTTTCACATTTTTCCATGAAAAGTGACAATACCCACCTTTGGGTTCTAGGTGAAAATCTCACTCTACACAAACCTAACAAAAATGTTTCCATGGTGTGTATAATTGTTCATTTTCATCACACAAACAAAAAAAACCAGAAAAAATCCTGAAGGAAAATAAATGAACATAAAAGATGCTTCAGCGCAAGTGTTCATGTTAGTAAAAGAGCCCAAATTTAAAAAAATATTGGGAAAAACAACAATCATCTATTTTAGAGTGACTGTTTGAGGTGTATAGAAGGCAATAATTTCATTTTAAGAAATTTTATTTTTTTACATTTTTCCATGAAAAGTGCCAATACCCCCACCTTTGGGTTCTAGGTGAAAATCTCACTCTAAACAAACCTAACAAAAATGTTTCCATGGTGTGAATAAATGTTCATTTTCATCAAATAAACAAAAAAAAAGAAAAAATCCTGAAGGACAATATATAAACATAAAAGATGCTTCAGCGAAAGTGTTAATGTTAGTAAAAGAGCCCAAATTTGAAAAAAAAAATATTGCGAAAAACAACAATCATCTATTTTAGAGTGACTGTTTGAGGTGTATAGAAGGCAATTATTTCATTTTTAGAAATTTTATTCTTTCACATTTTTCCATGAAAAGTGACAATACCCCCCCTTTGGGTTCTAGGTGAAAATCTCACTCTACACAAACCTAACAAAAATGTTTCCATGCTGTGTATAATTGTTCATTTACATCAAAAAAAAAATACCAGAAAAAATCCTGAAATACAATATATGAACAAAAAAGATGCTTCAGGGCAAGTGTTAATGTTACTAAAAGAGCCCAAATTTCAAAAAATATTGCGAAAAACAAAAATTTTTATTTTAGAGTGACTGTTTGAGGTGTATAGAAGGCAATTATTTCATTTTTAGAAATTTTATTTTTTCTCATTTTTCCATGAAAAGTGCCAATACCCCCCTCTTTGGGTTCTAGGTGAAAATCTCATTCAACACAAACCTAACAAAAATGTTTCCATTGTGTGTATTTTTGTTCATTTTCATCAAATAAACAAAATAAAACCCAGAATTAATCCTGAAAGACAAGAAATGAGCATAAAAGATGCTTCAGCGCGAGTGATAATAGTAGTAAAAGAGCCCAAATTTCAAGAAATAATGCGAAAAAGAACAATCATCTATTTTAGAGAGACTGTTTGAGGTGTATAGAAGGCAATTATTTCATTTTTTAGAAATTTTATTTTTTCACATTTTTCCATGAAAAGTGTCAATACCCCCCCTTTGGGTTCTAGGTGAAAATCTCACTCCATACAAACCTAACAAAAATGTTTCCATGCTGTGTATAATTGTTCATTTTCATCAAATAAACAAAAAAAACAGAAAAAATCCTAAATGACAATATATGAACAAAAAAGATGCTTCAGCGCAAGTGTTAATGTTAGTAAAAGAGCCCAAATTTCAAAAAAAAAAATGGGGGATCGAGATGGTGCGGGGGCTAACGTACTGGCTTCCCACTTTGAGGGCGCGGGTTCAAATCCCGGCGGTGTTGAATATTTTTCAGAGGTATCTCGATCCCTACTTGAGGTGCTTTGTGGAGGGCACTTTGAGTGAGTACGCCGTCCGTCGGATGGGACGTTAAACTGTGGACCCCTTGGCGCCTTTCGTAAAGAGTAGGCTAATGCCGACGCCGGGTTTCTCTCCACCCTTCATCCTTTCCTATCCATCCCCTATGGCGCAAATGACCTTAGCTGTCGGTCGCCTCCCCTCAAAACTACTACTACTTCAAAAAATATTGCGAGAAACAACAGTCATCTACTTTAGAGTGACTGTTTGAGGTGTATATAAGGCAATTATTTCATTTTTAGAAATATTATTTCTTCAAATTTTTCCATTAAAAGGGCCAATACCCCCCCTTGTGGTTCTAGGTGAAAATCTCATTCAACACAAATCTAACAAAAATTTTTCCATGGTGTGTATTTTTGTTCATTTTCATCAAATAAACAAAATAAAACCCAGAATTAATCCTGAAAGACAAGAAATGAGCATAAAAGATGCTCCAGCACAAGTGTTAATAATAGTAAAAGAGACCAAATTTCAAAAAATATTGCGAAAAACAACAAGCTTCTACTTTAGAGTGACTGTTTGAGGTGTACATTAGGCAATTATTTCATTTTTAGAAATTTTATTTTTTCACATTTTTCCATTACAAGGGCCAATACCCTTCCTTTGGGTTCTAGGTGAAAATCTCATTCAACACAAACCTAAAAAAATGTTTCCATGGAGTGTATAATTGTTCATTTTCATTAAATAAAAAAAAACCGAAAAAATCCTGAAGGACAATATATGAACATAAAAGATGCTTCAGCGCGAGTGTTAATAGTAGTAAAAGAGCCCAAATTTAAAAAAATATTGCGAAAAAAAACAATCGTCTATTTTAGAGTGACTGTTTCAGGTGTATAGAAGGCAATTATTTCATTTTTAGAAATTTTTTTTTTCACATTTTTCCATGAAAAGTGACAATACCCCCCTTTGGGTTCTAGGTGAAAATCTCACTCTACACAAACCTAACAAAAATTTTTCCATGGTGTGTATAATTGTTCATTTTCATCACACAAACAAAAAAAACCAGAAAAAATCCTGAAGGAAAATAAATGAACATAAAAGATGCTTCAGCGCAAGTGTTCATGTTAGTATAAGAGCCCAAATTTAAAAAAATATTGGGAAAAACAACAATCATCTATTTTAGAGTGACTGTTTGAGGTGTATAGATGGCAATAATTTCATTTTAAGAAATTTTATTTTTTTACATTTTTCCATGAAAAGTGCCAATACCCCCACCTTTGGGTTCTAGGTGAAAATCTCACTCTAAACAAACCTAACAAAAATGTTTCCATGGTGTGAATAAATGTTCATTTTCATCAAATAAACAAAAAAAAAGAAAAAATCCTGAAGGACAATATATAAACATAAAAGATGCTTCAGCGAAAGTGTTAATGTTAGTAAAAGAGCCCAAATTTGAAAAAAAAAATATTGCGAAAAACAACAATCATCTATTTTAGAGTGACTGTTTGAGGTGTATAGAAGGCAATTATTTCATTTTTAGAAATTTTATTCTTTCACATTTTTCCATGAAAAGTGACAATACCCCCCCTTTGGGTTCTAGGTGAAAATCTCACTCTACACAAACCTAAAAAAATGTTTCCATGCTGTGTATAATTGTTCATTTACATCAAAAAAAAAATACCAGAAAAAATCCTGAAATACAATATATGAACAAAAAAGATGCTTCAGGGCAAGTGTTAATGTTAGTAAAAGAACCCAAATTTCAAAAAATATCGCGAAAAACAACAATCTTCCATTATAGAGTGAATGTTTGAAGTGTATAGAAGGCAATTATTTCATTTTTAGAAATTTTATTTTTTCTCATTTTTCCATGAAAAGTGCCAATACCCCCCTCTTTGGGTTCTAGGTGAAAATCTCATTCAACACAAACCTAACAAAAATGATTCCATTGTGTGTATTTTTGTTCATTTTCATCAAATAAACAAAATAAAACCCAGAATTAATCCTGAACGACAATAAATGAACATAAAAAATCATTCAGCGCAGGTGTTTATGTTAGTAAAAGAGCCCAAATTTCAAGGTATAATGCGAAAAAGAACAATCATCTATTTTAGAGTGACTGTTTGAGGTGTATAGAAGGCAATTATTTCATTTTAAGAAATTTTATTTTTTCACAAATTTCCATGGAAAGTGCCTATACCCCCCCTTTGGGTTCTACGTGAAAATCTCACTCTATAAAAACCTAAGAAAAATGTTTCCCTGGTGTGAATAATTGTTCATTTTCATCAAATAAAAAAAAACAAAAAAAATCCTGAAGGACAATAAATGAACATAAAAGATGCTTCAGCGGAAGTGTTAATGTTAGTTAAACAGCCCAAATTTCAAAAAATATTGCGAAAAACAACAATCATCTATTTTAGAGTGACTGTTTGACGTGTATAGAAGGCAATAATTTCATTTTAGGAATTTTATTTTTTTACATTTTTCCATGAAAAGTGCCAATACCACTCACTCTACACAAACCTAACAAAAATGTTTCCATGGTGTGTATAATTGTTCATTTTCATCATACAAACAAAAAAAACCAGAAAAAATCCTGAAGGACAATAAATGAACATAAAAGATGCTTCAGCGCAAGTGTTCATGTTAGTAAAAGAGCCCAAATTTCAAAAAATATTGGGAAAAACAACAATCATCTATTTTAGAGTGACTGTTTGAGGTGTATAGAAGGCAATAATTGCATTTTAAGAAATTTTATTTTTTTACATTTTTCCATGAAAAGTGCCAATACCCCTTGGGTTCTAGGTGAAAATCTCACTCGACACAGATCAAACAAAAATGTTTCCATGGTGTGTATTTTTGTTCATTTTCATCAAATAAACAAAAAAACCAGAATAAATCCTGAACGACAATAAATGAACATAAAATATGCTTCAGCGCAGGTGTTCATGTTAGTAAAAGAGCCCAAATTTCAAAAAATATTGCGAAAAACAACAATAATCTATTTAAGAGTGACTGTTTGAGGTGTATAGAAGGCAATTATTTCATTTTTAGAAATTTTATTTTTTCTCATTTTTCCATGAAAAGTGCCAATACCCCCCTCTTTGGGTTCTAGGTGAAAATCTCATTCAACACAAACCTAACAAAAATGTTTCCATTGTGTGTATTTTTGTTCATTTTCATCAAATAAACAAAATAAAACCCAGAATTAATCCTGAAAGACAAGAAATGAGCATAAAAGATGCTTCAGCGCAAGTGTTAATGTTACTAAAAGAGCCAAAATTTCTAAAAATATTGCGAAAAACAACAATTTTCAGTTTTAGAGTGAATGTTTGAGGTGTATAGAAGGCATTTATTTCATTTTTAGAAAATTTAATTTTTCACATTTTTCCATGAAAAGTGCCAATACCCCCCCTTTGGGTTCTAGGTGAAAATCTCACTCGACACAAATCAAACAAAAATGTTTCCATGGTGTGTATTGTTGTTCATTTTCATCAAATAAACAAAATAAAACCTAGAATTAATCCTGAAAGACAAGAAATGAGCATAAAAGATGCTTCAGCGAAAGTGTTAATGTTACTAAAAGAGCCCAAATTTCTAAAAATATTGCGAAAAACCACAATTTTCAGTTTTAGAGTGAATGTTTGAGGTGCATAGAAGGCGATTATTTCAATTTTAGAAAATTTAATTTATCACATTTTTCCATGAAAAGTGCCAATACCCCCCCCTTTGGGTTCTAGGTGAAAATCTCACTCAACACATATCAAACAAAAATGTTTCCATGATGTGTATTGTTGTTCATTTTCATCAAATAAACAAAATAAAACCCAGAATTAATCCTGAAAGACAAGAAATGAGCATAAAAGATACTTCAGCGAAAGTGTTAATGTTTCTAAAAGAGCCCAAATTTCTAAGAATATTGCGAAAAACAACAATTTTCAGTTTAAGAGTGAATTTTTGAGGTGTATAGAAGGCATTTATTTCATTTTTAAAAAATTTAATTTTCCCCATTTTTCCATGAAAAGTGCCAATACCCCCCCGTTTGGGTTCTAGGTGAAAATCTCACTCGAAACAAATCAAACAAAAATGTTTCCAGGGTGTGTATTGTTTTTCATTTTCATCAAATAAACAAAATAAAACCCAGAATAAATCCTGAAAGGCAAGAAATGAGCATAAAAGATGATTAAGCGCAAGTGTTATTCTTACTATTAGAGCCCAAATTTCTAAAAATATTGCGAAAAACCACAATCTTCTGTTTAAGAGTGAATGTTTGAGGTGCATAGAAGGCATTTATTTCAATTTTAGAAAATTTAATTTTTCACATTTTTCCATGAAGAGTGCCAATACCCCCCCCTTTGGGTTCAAGGGAAAATGTCACTCAACACAAATCAAACAAAAATGTTTCCATGGTGTGTATTGTTGTTCATTTTCATCAACTAAACAAAATTAAACCCAAAATAAATCCTGAAAGAAAAGAAATGAACATAAAAGATGCTTCAGCGCAAGTGTAAATGTTACTAAAAGAGCCCAAATTTCTAAAAATATTGCAAAAAACCACAATTTTCAGTTTAAGAGTGAATGTTTGAGGTGGGTTACAAGGCATTTATTTCATTTTCAGAAAATTTAATTTTTCACATTTTTCCATGAAAAGTGCCAATACCCCCCCCCTTTGGGTTCTAGGTGAAAATCTCACTCGAAACAAATCAAACAAAAATGTTTCCATGGTGTGTATTGTTGTTCATTTTCATCAAATAAACAAAATAAAACCCAGAATAAATACTGAAAGGCAAGAAATGAGCATAAAAGATGCTTCAGCGCAAGTGTTAATGTTACTAAAAGAGCCCAAATTTCTAAAAATATTGCGAAAAACCACAATCTTCTGTTAAAGAGTGAATAGTTGAGGTGCATAGAAGGCATTTATTTCAATTTTAGAAAATTTAATTTTTCACATTTTTCCATGAAAAGTGCCAGAACCCCCCCCTTTGGGTTCTAGGTGAAAATCTCACTCGACACAAATAAAACAAAAATGTTTCCATGGTGTGTATTGTTGTTCATTTTCATCAAATAAACAAAATAAAACCCAGAATAAATCCTGAAAGACAAGAAATGAGCATAAAAGATGCTTCAGCGCAAGTGTTAACGTTACTAAAAGAGCCCAAATTTCTAAAAATATTGCGAAAAACCACAATTTTCAGTTTTAGAGTGAATGTTTGAGGTGTATAGAAGGCATTTATTTCATTTTTAGAAAATTTAATTTTTCACATTTTTCCATGAAAAGTGCCAATACCCCCCCTTTGGGTTCTAGGTGAAAATCTCAATCGACACAAATCAAACAAAAATGTTTCCATGGTGTGTATGGTTGTTCATTTTCATCAAATAAACAAAATAAAACCCAGAATTAATCCTGAAAGACAAGAAATGAGCATAAAAGATGCTTCAGCGAAAGTGTTAATATTACTAAAAGAGCCCAAATTTCTAAAAATATTGCGAAAAACCACAATTTTCAGTTTTAGAGTGAATGTTTGAGGTGCATAGAAGGCGATTATTTCAATTTTAGAAAATTTAATTTATCACATTTTTCCATGAAAAGTGCCAATACCCCCCCCTTTGGGTTCTAGGTGAAAATCTCACTCGACACAAATCAAACAAAAATGTTTCCATGGTGTGTATTGTTGTTCATTTTCATCAAATAAACAAAATAAAACCCAGAATTAATCCTGAAAGACAAGAAATGAGCATAATTGATGCTTCAGCGCAAGTGTTAATGTTACTAAAAGAGCCAAAATTTCTAAAAATATTGCGAAAAACAACAATTTTCAGTTTTAGAGTGAATGTTTGAGGTGTATAGAAGGCATTTATTTCATTTTTAGAAAATTTAATTTTTCCCATTTTTCCATGAAAAGTGCCAATACCCCCCCCTTTGGGTTCTAGGTGAAAATCTCACTCGACACAAATAAAACAAAAATGTTTCCATGGTGTGTATTGTTGTTCATTTTCATCAAATAAACAAAATAAAACCCAGAATAAATCCTGAAAGACAAGAAATGAGCATAAAAGATACTTCAGCGCAAGTGTTAATGTTACTAAAAGAGCCAAAATTTCTAAAAATATTGCGAAAAAAAACAATTTTCAGTTTTAGAGTGAATGTTTGAGGTGTATAGAAGGCATTTATTTCATTTTTAGAAAATTTAATTTTTCACATTTTTCCATGAAAAGTGCCAATACCCCCCCCTTTGGGTTCAAGGGAAAATGTCACTCAACACAAATCAAACAAAAATGTTTCCATGGTGTGTATTGTTGTTCATTTTCATCAACTAAACAAAATTAAACCCAAAATAAATCCTGAAAGACAAGAAATGAGCATAAAAGATGCTTCAGCGCAAGTGTTAATGTTACTAAAAGAGCCCAAATTTCTAAGAATATTGCGAAAAACAACAATTTTCGGTTTAAGAGTGAATGTTTGAGGTGGGTTACAAGGCATTTATTTCATTTTTAAAAAATTTAATTTTCCCCATTTTTCCATGAAAAGTGCCAATACCCCCCCGTTTGGGTTCTAGGTGAAAATCTCACTCGAAACAAATCAAACAAAAATGTTTCCAGGGTGTGTATTGTTTTTCATTTTCATCAAATAAACAAAATAAAACCCAGAATAAATCCTGAAAGGCAAGAAATGAGCATAAAAGATGATTAAGCGCAAGTGTTATTCTTACTATTAGAGCCCAAATTTCTAAAAATATTGCGAAAAACCACAATCTTCTGTTTAAGAGTGAATGTTTGAGGTGCATAGAAGGCATTTATTTCAATTTTAGAAAATTTAATTTTTCACATTTTTCCATGAAGAGTGCCAATACCCCCCCTTTGGGTTCTAGGTGAAAATCTCACTCGACACAAATCAAACAAAAATGTTTCCATGGTGTGTATTGTTGTTCATTTTCATCAAATACACAAAATAAAACCTAGAATTAATCCTGAAAGACAAGAAATGAGCATAAAAGATGCTTCAGCGAAAGTGTTAATGTTACTAAAAGAGCCCAAATTTCTAAAAATATTGCGAAAAACCACAATTTTTAGTTTTAGAGTGAATGTTTGAGGTGCATAGAAGGCGATTATTTCAATTTTAGAAAATTTAATTTATCACATTTTTCCATGAAAAGTGCCAATACCCCCCCCTTTGGGTTCTAGGTGAAAATCTCACTCAACACATATCAAACAAAAATGTTTCCATGATGTGTATTGTTGTTCATTTTCATCAAATAAACAAAATAAAACCCAGAATTAATCCTGAAAGACAAGAAATGAGCATAAAAGATACTTCAGCGAAAGTGTTAATGTTTCTAAAAGAGCCCAAATTTCTAAGAATATTGCGAAAAACAACAATTTTCAGTTTAAGAGTGAATTTTTGAGGTGTATAGAAGGCATTTATTTCATTTTTAAAAAATTTAATTTTCCCCATTTTTCCATGAAAAGTGCCAATACCCCCCCGTTTGGGTTCTAGGTGAAAATCTCACTCGAAACAAATCAAACAAAAATGTTTCCAGGGTGTGTATTGTTTTTCATTTTCATCAAATAAACAAAATAAAACCCCGAATAAATCCTGAAAGGCAAGAAATGAGCATAAAAGATGATTAAGCGCAAGTGTTATTTTTACTATTAGAGCCCAAATTTCTAAAAATATTGCGAAAAACCACAATCTTCTGTTTAAGAGTGAATGTTTGAGGTGCATAGAAGGCATTTATTTCAATTTTAGAAAATTTAATTTTTCACATTTTTCCATGAAAAGTGCCAATACCCCCTTTGGGTTCTAGGTGAAAATCTCACTCGACACAAATCAAACGAAAATGTTTCCATGGTGTGTATTGTTGTTCATTTTCATCAAATAAACAAAATAAAACCCAGAATAAATCCTGAAAGACAAGAAATGAGCATAAAAGATGCTTCAGCGCAAGTGTTAATGTTACTAAAAGAGCCCAAATTTCTAAAAATATTGCGAAAAACAACAATTTTCAGTTTTAAAGTGAATGTTTGAGGTGTATAGAAGGCATTTATTTCATTTTTAGAAAATTTAATTTTTCACATTTTTCCATGAAAAGTGCCAATACCGCCCTTTTTGGGTTCTAGGTGAAAATCTCACTCAACACATATCAAACAAAAATGTTTCCATGATGTGTATTGTTTTTCATTTTCATCAAATAAACAAAATAAAACCCAGAAATAATCCTGAAAGACAAGAAATGAGCATAAAAGATGCTTCAGCGAAAGTGTTAATGTTTCTAAAAGAGCCCAAATTTCTAAAAATATTGCGAAAAACCACAATTTTAAGTTTTAGAGTGAATGTTTTAGGTGTATAGAAGACATTTATTTCATTTTTAAAAAATTTAATTTTTTCCATTTTTCCATGAAAACTGCCAATATCCCCCCCTTTGGGTTCTAGGTGAAAATCTCACTCGACACAAATCAAACAAAAATGTTTCCATGGTGTGTATTGTTGTTCATTTTCATCAAATAAACAAAATAAAACCCAGAATAAATCCTGAAAGGCAAGAAATGAGCAAAAAAGGTGCTTAAGCGCAAGTGTTATTCTTACTATAAGAGCCCAAATTTCTAAAAATATTGCGAAAAACAACAATTTTCAGTTTAAGAGTGAATGTTTGAGGTGTATAGAAGGCATTTATTTCATTTTTAAAAAATTTAATTTTTCACATTTTTCCATGAAAAGTGCCAATACCCCCCCCTTTGGGTTCTAGGTGAAAATCTCACTCGACACAAATCAAACAAAAATGTTTCCATGGTGTGTATTGTTGTTCATTTTCATCAAATAAAAAAATAAAACCCAGAATAAATCCTGAAAGACAAGAAATGAGCATAAAAGATACTTCAGCGCAAGTGTTAATGTTACTAAAAGAGCCAAAATTTCTAAAAATATTGCGAAAAAAAACAATTTTCAGTTTTAGAGTGAATGTTTGAGGTGTATAGAAGGCATTTATTTCATTTTTAAAAAATTTAATTTTTCACATTTTTCCATGAAAAGTGCCAATACCCCCCCCTTTGGGTTCAAGGGAAAATGTCACTCAACACAAATCAAACAAAAATGTTTCCATGGTGTGTATTGTTGTTCATTTTCATCAACTAAACAAAATTAAACCCAGAATAAATCCTGAAAGACAAGAAATGTACATAAAAGATGCTTCAGCGCAAGTGTAAATGTTACTAAAAGAGCCCAAATTTCTAAAAATATTGCGAAAAACCACAGTTTTCAGTGTAAGAGTGAATAATGAAAGGAGAAACTTTGTAATTCCACATAGATTTATTCGACGGACGACCTAGGTTTCGACGTGGCACGTCATCATCAGGTACATTTTGTAAAGAAGACAGAGAATATATAGTCACACAAATTGGGGGGGTGGGTTGGGGGGGGGGGAAGGCGAGAAGAGAGACAACTCCCCGGTCTGAGGTGAGGGTTAGGGGGTGGAAGAGGGGAAAAAACCCAGGGGGGGGGGTGTTGGCCCGGAGGTGGTTAAGGGGGTTGAGAGCAAGGGGCTAGAAGAAAGGAAAGGATTAGGAACTCTGTAAACTCAGGAAGGGGGAGGTGGTGAAGGGGACGCGTGGATCAGGAGGGAGAGGGGAAACCCAGAATATACGTAAAAACGCTGTATTAAGAGCCGGTAGGGGAGGAGGTAAGGTAGGTGGGGTGTCATTAGGTGTGGAAGGAAGGAAGGTCTAGAAGGGGGAGTGGGAAGGGTACAAGATTTCGTTAACAATGGTAACCTTATTCTTAACACATTTCAAAATTTCAAATTGCTCTAGCGCGTCAAGCCTTTGTCCTTTCTTCTCAAAATGTAAGAACTCTGGCACAAAATCACTCCGATGATTCTCGTCCAGCAGATGTTTGGCAAAGAGAGACGCCGAGTCCTTATTTTTGACGCACGATTGGTGTTCCTTGATCCTCTCTTTAAACTTTCTCCCAGTCTGGCCGATGTATCCTGCTCCACATTGACAATTTAATTTATAAACACCACTTTTCTCACTTGTAGGGATTCTGTCTTTGGTATGAGAAATTAAATTCCTCATGCACTGTTTGTTATAAAACGCTAGTCTAATTTTGTCTTTGGGGATTTTTCTGCATACCCTCAGGGATAATGGGCCTAAATAGAGAAACCTTCTCCATTGAGCCCTTGATATATCGCTAGGTATAGACCCATAAATACTGTTTCTGGCTAACTTGGACATTTTCCTCTTATAAAGTTTGTCTATTAGTTTTTCCGGGTAGCCATTGTTTACTGCTATTGTCTTAATAATATTAAGTTCCTTTAAAACGCTGGAAACCGTCATTGGTATTGAAGTTAGTCTATTGATCATGGAATGAAATGCTGCAAGTTTTTGTGAAAAGCAATGTCTGGAGGTGGAGTGAATAACATGGTCCGTGTATGTGTCTTTCCTAAATATGGAAAATTGCAATTTCTCATGGGATCTTGAAATGCAGATATCTAGAAAATTCAGGCAACCGTTTACTTCCTTTTCTATGGAAAATTGAATATTGGATTTTAATGAATTTAAGTGGGAGAGGAAATTGTCTAATTGTCTATCTGTCCCGGACCAGACACATAAAACATCGTCCACATACCTGTGCCAGCTAACTACGTTCTTGGTGAGGGGGTGGGGAGAGGAAAATAAGTCCTTTTCGAATGCGTCCATGTAAATATCTGCTAAGACAGGGGACAGGGGAGAGCCCATGGCTAAACCATTGGACTGTTTGTAGAACTGTCCGTTGAAGACGAAATAATTCTGGGAGACGCACAAGGAGAGAAGAAGACACAGTTCATAGGCAATGGGAGTCGAGATGGACTTCCGAAGGAGGATGTCCTGCGCTAGGTTCACGGCTACTTTCGGGTTCACGTTGGTAAAAAGATCTTTTACGTCAAAAGACACTAGAGTGCACTTTTTGTGAATTGTCATTCCCGAGAGCTTGTTCACCAAGTCCACTGAGTTTAACACACTGTACTTCGCAGAAAATTGAGACAAGTCTCTAAATAACACATTGAGTTTTTTCGCTAGCAGGTGGTTGGGGGAAGACACACTTGAAACAACTGGTCTTATCGGAATGTCTTTCTTATGCACTTTCGGGAGTCCGAAAAATCTCGGAGCGGAAGGATTCATTTGGAAAAGTTGAAAAATTTCTGACCATTTAAACAGTCCCTCACAGGCTTTTAACTCTTTTTTGCACTCTTGTTGGAATTTAGGGGTGGGATCAGAACGAAGGACTTCTAAGTCGTTTGCTTTAATGAAGTTTTCACATTTCTTGACATAACTGCTTTTTTCCATCACCACCACTGCGTTGCCTTTATCGGCTTTTTGTATAATCAGGTCTTTGGCGGCCAAAGTACGTTTTATAGACCTCAAAGCCGCGTTCTCGGAAGAATAAATTACTTCGTTTCTAATTTGAGAGGCCTTAAGTAACTGCTGTTTAACAACGTGTTTGATAGCACTATTTTCTTTCCGGAGGGCGACTTCACAGTCCACAGCTAAGTTTACCAAGTCTTTGTCGGAGACAGGGATGTGAGGAATGTGTTTGAGTCCTTTTTCCAATAATAACACTTCACTGGGTTTAAAGGAATGTCCTGAAAGATTCACAATTCGTGGTCCAAATTGGTGGGAGTCATGGTCGGGAGAAAAGTCCGATTTCCGAGTAGGTTTGTCACGTTGTTGAAGTACCTCGAGTTTCCGGTTGATAGTAGCTCTTTTGAGACAAGAGATCTCACTACATTGTTGTCGCACTTTATCATCGAGACACAACCACTCAATCCAATTGAGCTCGTGGGTTAGTTCCACATGTAATAACAGTAAATATTCGGAAATAGCGTCCCTTTTTACATACCACTCATGCAGTTCCCGTTTTAGCCAGGTTTTCTTGGCTACTTCCATGGCGAAGTTTCCTGCTGAAGATCGGGTTTCCTTACAATGGATATTGACGTACTTCGGGAAGATCCCGAGGGAGACGCAGCGACTGTTGAAGTAGATGTTGAGCGACGCGTTCAGGTATTTGATGGAGAGTCTTCTATACAATATTGCCTTCACTGCGTTACTGGCGCACTTGATATAATTCGTTGTCTCAGGCGTGACTTCATGGAATCGACTTAACATAATGAAAGGAGAAACTTTGTAATTCCACATAGATTTATTCGACGGACGACCTAGGTTTCGACGTGGCACGTCATCATCAGGTACATTTTGTAAAGAAGACAGAGAATATATAGTCACACAAATTGGGGGGGTGGGTTGGGGGGGGGGGGAAGGCGAGAAGAGAGACAACTCCCCGGTCTGAGGTGAGGGTTAGGGGGTGGAAGAGGGGAAAAAACCCAGGGGGGGGGGGTGTTGGCCCGGAGGTGGTTAAGGGGGTTGAGAGCAAGGGGCTAGAAGAAAGGAAAGGATTAGGAACTCTGTAAACTCAGGAAGGGGGAGGTGGTGAAGGGGACGCGTGGATCAGGAGGGAGAGGGGAAACCCAGAATATACGTAAAAACGCTGTATTAAGAGCCGGTAGGGGAGGAGGTAAGGTAGGTGGGGTGTCATTAGGTGTGGAAGGAAGGAAGGTCTAGAAGGGGGGAGTGGGAAGGGTACAAGATTTCGTTAACAATGGTAACCTTATTCTTAACACATTTCAAAATTTCAAATTGCTCTAGCGCGTCAAGCCTTTGTCCTTTCTTCTCAAAATGTAAGAACTCTGGCACAAAATCACTCCGATGATTCTCGTCCAGCAGATGTTTGGCAAAGAGAGACGCCGAGTCCTTATTTTTGACGCACGATTGGTGTTCCTTGATCCTCTCTTTAAACTTTCTCCCAGTCTGGCCGATGTATCCTGCTCCACATTGACAATTTAATTTATAAACACCACTTTTCTCACTTGTAGGGATTCTGTCTTTGGTATGAGAAATTAAATTCCTCATGCACTGTTTGTTATAAAACGCTAGTCTAATTTTGTCTTTGGGGATTTTTCTGCATACCCTCAGGGATAATGGGCCTAAATAGAGAAACCTTCTCCATTGAGCCCTTGATATATCGCTAGGTATAGACCCATAAATACTGTTTCTGGCTAACTTGGACATCTACATCTACATCTACATAATACCCCGCAAGCCGCCGCAAGGGCGTGTGGCGGGGGGTGTTAGGTCACCAACCGTAAAAACGAAAAATACCACATGCAAAAAACAACACGGAAAATTACACCCCAGCAGCGCACACACTCATGCAAAACTCCCTCCATCCAATACTCATGCAAACACATACACCGCAAAACAACAAAAAACTGCACCCCAGGATACAGCACGAAAGCCATCCTAAAACACGCAAGCCAGGACACAACAAGCAAGAATGTGAAACATCACTACCACATGAAAATGCACCACAAAACACTCAACCCCCCAAAGAGACAGTAAAAGGAAGGGAATTCGACCCAACGTTGCAGGTAGCAGGAATTTCCCCCCGCCGGGAGGGAAGAGGGACTGAAAGGGAAACTTAAAAACAGATGAACAGAACACGAATGATATCATGCGGAAAGAATGGGTTATTATAACAAAACACATAAGGTTAGTGGAGGAGCATGCATTTAAGTAGAACTAATTATTTTTTAGACACTGAGGGTGGCAAGTGGAATTTTTACTATCTATAATCCTACAGTTGCTATCCCGTATTGTCCGTGGGAAGAAGGAGTCCTTGAGTCGGCTAGTCCTGGCATCTATTTCCCGAATTTTATATGCATGATCCAAGCGACCAATGTATGTAGGAGTACGAATAATCTGCGAGACCTCGGTGCTGAAACATGCGGATCTGAATTTATTTAATAATTTCAGTCTTGCATTGAATCGTCTCTCTTCTAATGATTCCCACCCCAAATCCATGAGCATTTCGGTAACGCTTTGCGTTTTATCGTAGGAATTTTTTACAAAACGGGCTGCCCGGCGTTGAACCTTCTCAATTTCCCGAATGAGACCTTTTTCACTCGGGTCCCACACGCTGCATGCGTATTCTAAATGAGGCCTTACAAGAGCGTGGTAACAACGTTCCTTGACCTTTGAGTCACTTTTGCCGACATTTTCCTCTTATAAAGTTTGTCTATTAGTTTTTCCGGGTAGCCATTGTTTACTGCTATTGTCTTAATAATATTAAGTTCCTTTAAAACGCTGGAAACCGTCATTGGTATTGAAGTTAGTCTATTGATCATGGAATGAAATGCTGCAAGTTTTTGTGAAAAGCAATGTCTGGAGGTGGAGTGAATAACATGGTCCGTGTATGTGTCTTTCCTAAATATGGAAAATTGCAATTTCTCATGGGATCTTGAAATGCAGATATCTAGAAAATTCAGGCAACCGTTTACTTCCTTTTCTATGGAAAATTGAATATTGGATTTTAATGAATTTAAGTGGGAGAGGAAATTGTCTAATTGTCTATCTGTCCCGGACCAGACACATAAAACATCGTCCACATACCTGTGCCAGCTAACTACGTTCTTGGTGAGGGGGTGGGGAGAGGAAAATAAGTCCTTTTCGAATGCGTCCATGTAAATATCTGCTAAGACAGGGGACAGGGGAGAGCCCATGGCTAAACCATTGGACTGTTTGTAGAACTGTCCGTTGAAGACGAAATAATTCTGGGAGACGCACAAGGAGAGAAGAAGACACAGTTCATAGGCAATGGGAGTCGAGATGGACTTCCGAAGGAGGATGTCCTGCGCTAGGTTCACGGCTACTTTCGGGTTCACGTTGGTAAAAAGATCTTTTACGTCAAAAGACACTAGAGTGCACTTTTTGTGAATTGTCATTCCCGAGAGCTTGTTCACCAAGTCCACTGAGTTTAACACACTGTACTTCGCAGAAAATTGAGACAAGTCTCTAAATAACACATTGAGTTTTTTCGCTAGCAGGTGGTTGGGGGAAGACACACTTGAAACATGAGTGTTATTTAGAGACTTGTCTCAATTTTCTGCGAAGTACAGTGTGTTAAACTCAGTGGACTTGGTGAACAAGCTCTCGGGAATGACAATTCACAAAAAGTGCACTCTAGTGTCTTTTGACGTAAAAGATCTTTTTACCAACGTGAACCCGAAAGTAGCCGTGAACCTAGCGCAGGACATCCTCCTTCGGAAGTCCATCTCGACTCCCATTGCCTATGAACTGTGTCTTCTTCTCTCCTTGTGCGTCTCCCAGAATTATTTCGTCTTCAACGGACAGTTCTACAAACAGTCCAATGGTTTAGCCATGGGCTCTCCCCTGTCCCCTGTCTTAGCAGATATTTACATGGACGCATTCGAAAAGGACTTATTTTCCTCTCCCCACCCCCTCACCAAGAACGTAGTTAGCTGGCACAGGTATGTGGACGATGTTTTATGTGTCTGGTCCGGGACAGATAGACAATTAGACAATTTCCTCTCCCACTTAAATTCATTAAAATCCAATATTCAATTTTCCATAGAAAAGGAAGTAAACGGTTGCCTGAATTTTCTAGATATCTGCATTTCAAGATCCCATGAGAAATTGCAATTTTCCATATTTAGGAAAGACACATACACGGACCATGTTATTCACTCCACCTCCAGACATTGCTTTTCACAAAAACTTGCAGCATTTCATTCCATGATCAATAGACTAACTTCAATACCAATGACGGTTTCCAGCGTTTTAAAGGAACTTAATATTATTAAGACAATAGCAGTAAACAATGGCTACCCGGAAAAACTAATAGACAAACTTTATAAGAGGAAAATGTCCAAGTTAGCCAGAAACAGTATTTATGGGTCTATACCTAGCGATATATCAAGGGCTCAATGGAGAAGGTTTCTCTATTTAGGCCCATTATCCCTGAGGGTATGCAGAAAAATCCCCAAAGACAAAATTAGACTAGCGTTTTATAACAAACAGTGCATGAGGAATTTAATTTCTCATACCAAAGACAGAATCCCTACAAGTGAGAAAAGTGGTGTTTATAAATTAAATTGTCAATGTGGAGCAGGATACATCGGCCAGACTGGGAGAAAGTTTAAAGAGAGGATCAAGGAACACCAATCGTGCGTCAAAAATAAGGACTCGGCGTCTCTCTTTGCCAAACATCTGCTGGACGAGAATCATCGGAGTGATTTTGTGCCAGAGTTCTTACATTTTGAGAAGAAAGGACAAAGGCTTGACGCGCTAGAGCAATTTGAAATTTTGAAATGTGTTAAGAATAAGGTTACCATTGTTAACGAAATCTTGTACCCTTCCCACTCCCCCCTTCTAGACCTTCCTTCCTTCCACACCTAATGACACCCCACCTACCTTACCTCCTCCCCTACCGGCTCTTAATACAGCGTTTTTACGTATATTCTGGGTTTCCCCTCTCCCTCCTGATCCACGCGTCCCCTTCACCACCTCCCCCTTCCTGAGTTTACAGAGTTCCTAATCCTTTCCTTTCTTCTAGCCCCTTGCTCTCAACCCCCTTAACCACCTCCGGGCCAACACCCCCCCCCCCCTGGGTTTTTTCCCCTCTTCCACCCCCTAACCCTCACCTCAGACCGGGGAGTTGTCTCTCTTCTCGCCTTCCCCCCCCCCCAACCCACCCCCCCAATTTGTGTGACTATATATTCTCTGTCTTCTTTACAAAATGTACCTGATGATGACGTGCCACGTCGAAACCTAGGTCGTCCGTCGAATAAATCTATGTGGAATTACAAAGTTTCTCCTTTCATTATGTTAAGTCGATTCCATGAAGTCACGCCTGAGACAACGAATTATGTAAGAGTGAATGTTTGAGGTGGGTTACAAGGCATTTATTTCATTTTTAGAAAATTTAATTTTTCACATTTTTCCATGAAAAGTGCCAATACCCCCCCCTTTGGGTTCAAGGGAAAATGTCACTCAACACAAATCAAACAAAAATGTTTCCATGGTGTGTATTGTTGTTCATTTTCATCAACTAAACAAAATTAAACCCAGAATAAATACTGAAAGGCAAGAAATGAGCATAAAAGATGCTTCAGCGCAAGTGTTAATGTTACTAAAAGAGCCCAAATTTCTAAAAATATTGCGAAAAACCACAATCTTCTGTTAAAGAGTGAATAGTTGAGGTGCATAGAAGGCATTTATTTCAATTTTAGAAAATTTAATTTTTTACATTTTTCCATGAAAAGTGCCTTTGGGTTCTAGGTGAAAATCTCACTCGACACAAATCAAACAAAAATGTTTCCATGGTGTGTATTGTTGTTCATTTTCATCAAATAAACAAAATAAAACCCAGAATAAATACTGAAAGGCAACAAATGAGCAAAAAAGATGCTTCAGCGCAAGTGTTAATGTTACTAAAAGAGCCAAAATTTCTAAAAATATTTCGAAAAACAACAATTTTCAGTTTTAGATTGAATGTTTGAGGTGTATAGAAGGCATTTATTTCATTTTTAGAAAATGTTTTGTTTCACATTTTTCCATGAATAGTGCCAATACCCCCTCCTTGGGTTCTAGGTGAAAATCTCACTCGACACAAATCAAACAAAAATGTTTCCATGGTATGTATTGTTGTTCATTTTCATCAAATAAACAAAATAAAACCCAGAATAAATACTGAAAGGCAAGAAATGAGCATAAAAGATGCTTCAGCGCAAGTGTTAATGTTACTAAAAGAGCCAAAATTTCTAAAAATATTGCGAAAAACAAAAATTTTCAGTTTTAGAGTGAATGTTTGAGGTGTATAGAAGGCATTTATTTCATTTTTAGAAAATTTAATTTTTCACATTTTTCCATGAAAAGTGCCAATACCCCCCCTTTGGGTACTAGGTGAAAATCTCACTCGACACAAATCAAACAAAAATGTTTCCATGGTGTGTATTTTTGTTCATTTTCATCAAATAAACAAAATAAAACCCAGAATTAATCCTGAAAGACAAGAAATGAGCATAAAAGATTCTTCAGCGAAAGTGTTAATGTTACTAAAAGAGCCCAAATTTCTAAAAATATTGCGAAAAACCACAATTTTCAGTTTTAGAGTGAATGTTTGAGGTGTATAGAAGGCATTTATTTCATTTTTAAAA
>NW_027287403.1:0-66141 GCF_022747635.1 Hetaerina americana | reverse complement strand
ACACAAGTTCATATCATCATCGTGACACACGTGTTAAGCCTGACGTACACATTCAGGCAAGAAGGGCATCATATTCGAGTGGTGCCTGGTGATATAATATATGCACCAAGGAGCCAAAATTGTGCAACCTGCTTCCTCCAGGGTTGACAGCATTCCAACAACAACAGAGTAAAATAGCAAAGTTGTAAATTCCTTCATTGAATCGAATACTTGAAAGTCATATGCGTTGCCATAATTGAAGAAAAAATTATTCAATACCCACCGTAATCACCCCGACAAAATGTCTGTCAGCAGCCGTTTTTAATATTTTCATGTAATATTCATTTAGAGCTTCTGGCAAAAGTATCATTTTAATTACGCTGTCACACTAATTTTAAACAAGGGACGAGTCTCATTATTAAAACGCAAATATATTTTGATTTCGAAGTTTTTACTGGCCGAGTTTTAATATTTTAAGCTATAATTCAACATCCCCTCTTCAAATTGACTGTGTCAATCAGTTTTTTTTTTTGAAAGGAGTTCGTGCAATAACGGACTTCTTGATACTATATACGTTATTCGGTCCATTATTCATCATGCCACTCTTGTCATTTGGAATACTTAAGGTAATATGGGTTTTTATGATATATATTTGGGTAATGGTGTAAATATTTGGCTCGGATTATTCGCTGATGACGCAGTGATTGCCAGAAATAAGTAGTTTAGGGAATAGCATAGGGCCATGATTGCGAATACCGGAGTGGTGCTGTTAAAAATGAGGGTTAGAATAATGCATTTAAAATTTACAACGTCGAAGATTCGCAATTATATGGAAGATAGGGTTCACTAGAGGTTGCTGGAATACTTTTTTCACTTTTCGTGTAGTCATTTAATGAAATAAATCCTAAATACTTTTCCCCAATAGCGCGATCTTTAAAAATATGTTTAACCCACCTATCTGTGCTGCACTTAATCTCTCCAATTTTAATTGATTTAATATTTCCTACCTTGATACGATGGGGAAAACCTCCAACATCGTCACAGAATACACGCGAGTTCATATCGTTTTCAATTCATATGCACGGCGGTATCGGAAGAATTTGCGGGTGAGGTTTTAAGAATTACCTTTTAGGCAGTAAGATAATTAATTTTAATGGAATGATATTTTTAATGTCGTCTTTCAATGACATTTACTATCCAACCAAATTTTGGGTTCCTTGATCTAATTTTTTCAGTCAATTATTTGAATATTTCGTCACTTTTCCCTGGTATGTTTTCAGAAATTTCTAGTTTCATGTTACCCCTAAATTCTACTTACCACTAGAACTGGAAAATCCAATTATTTCCCCTACTGCTGTTACCTATTGGGCACATTCCTGGCCTCTTTCTATCCTTCTGGCATCACCCAAACGAGCAGGGGGAGGAATTCCACGACATCAGCTTTCTGGGATCCTATGTAACAAAAGAAAGATTGATTAATCTTGAGTTTCTACGAAGAGTTAGGCATTAAGGGGAATTATCAGCCGTCCCCCCCCCCTCACCTTTTCCGAGTACCTTGGCCGTAAAAAAAGGGTCTGACCACCCATTTGAAATCTCTTCCAAATGTTAAAAGCAAGTTTGGACCTGCGGACAAAGCGATGATGGCAGGGGGATTATATCTCGGTCGTTCTCTTGTATTCACGGCTTCCACCTCCTCATTCGCAAAAAATTATTTTCCCATGGAGAGAAATTTTCACCTTAACACTCCCATGAAGTAAATTGATACATATGAAATAGCTGGGGGTAACACCTCCACGTACACTATCAACAAACCATTTGTTTATTCTGAGGTTACCAAGCAACACTAAGGGAAGTACGGCTCAATCTCAACAGTTGAGCAGTGTTGTGCCCTACAAAACAATTATTCCGAAACATAAGACCAATGTATTTTCATTTTAAATTCTCTATCCCGGTGATTTTAGTCTTGTGTTCCCGAAAGTGTGTATGTATTGAATTATGTTCTTATTTTTTTTTTGAAACTAGCTTTTGCGAAGTAAAATATGAACTATGGTTGGTTTAAATTCGAAATTAACTCAATCCCTCATTTCGCTATAATTTCTTTCAAAGCAATATATCTATTTTCTATTGTTTCTATCCATGTTATTTGTGTCATATAGAATTGTTCAATTGATTCAGTCTTTCATAATTGCCGTCAAAAGATGTTTATTTTTAAATCTCGTGTTTTTTCTGCCATTCCTTCATGTGTACAACTTTTGCGTAATAAGTGTGGGGGAAGCAATTATTATTTTGCCCTGACGTCCGTGCATTTGAGATGTATCTATTTCCTTATCTCTCGGTTGAGCTAGGACCTTGGCATGTCCAAGACATCTTATTCCCCAAGTGTTCCGACCTAAACTCTTAAGAAAATCGCCTCTCGCCATCTCAACACAGACACACAACTTCGAAAAGATATTACACAGACGAGTTACGTCGGCCTTTCTGCAACCGTTAAGGAGATTACGGACGTAATACTTCAATTGTTTCCTTCCCGCCTTGTCGCAATTTCGTCCGCCCTCGACAATTCATCTGGCGCCTGAACGTTTTCGCAGACCTAGCATTTCAACTAGAGATGAATACCACATCAAATATAAATCAAGCAAAAGGAAGTCGCTGAAATGAACACGAAAAGAAATGTACAAAAGAGAGTTGGTAATTGTCCAACTAATAAGGTGTTTATTATTAATTTATGCAAGCGTAAACTGGAATGTGATCATATTAGGCAATCGCGCAGTTAACATTTCACAATTTTCCAAATCCGAGGAAACTCAGCCAAAGGTCTGTAGAATAAAAAATTTAAAAAAAGCCATTGTGTACGTTATTTCCAATATCTCTAACTGTGTTGCACAATCATCATTTCGGAATATGCCACTGAGGTTTGACCAAGTCTTCGTCATCTAAAAAATTTAATGTAATGACATAGAATGTTTTTGGTAATATAAAATCTAAATGAAACATTTTGTGCTATCCTAACTTTCCATAATTGCCTTCAGAATTTCAAATTGCAAAAGGAAAGGAAAAGAAAGCAGACATTGTAATCCCCAAAAAAGTTTATTTTTCAAGACATCTTCTCATGAAAGCCATTTGTATAATCCTTATTAAACACAAGCTAGACCAACGGCATATATGGGAGGTTAAACTCTTTACAGTATCAGTATATATATATATATATATATATATATATATATATATATATATATATATATATATATATATATTTATGATACTAAATGTTGAAACCTGGATAGTGAATCAGCAGATATGCATCCTAATAATATGCAAAACATTTTTCCTAAACTTTCTTCTTTCTCCGACCTTTTCTCTTTTGCCAACTATTTGATTCTTTCGCGGGGCCTTTCTGGAGAATATATGTTCTTCCAATTAATTGATGTTAGTTATTTGTAATAGGGTAATTACAACGGAACATGCCTACAATTAATGAGTCTGCAATTTGGCCGCGACTTCGTTTTGCGGTACAAGGTTATTCACTGATTTGGGGAATCGTCATGTACACGTCACGATTTCAGCTGTTTGAATATAAACTTTTTGGACAGAAGAAGGGTTTCCAACATTCCAAAGTTTGTGGTCGTGTTACTTTTGGTCAAAATGAAGAAGATGGATTTGGGGTTGAGGTCATACTGCTAATTCGGAGAGAAAAGTAGGAAACACCTGAAGGCAGGAAACACCTGAAGACGAGAGAGATCAGAATGAAGTTGGCATACAACGCGACTCTCGAAGGTCTACATCAAATGGCATTAGATCTGACTGAAGGGGAGTTGGATCAGGGTGACAATCCGACCGCACATACCATATCTAAAGGTTTTCAACATGTGCGTGGTCTTACATTGATTGGTTTGGGTCGGCACGAAGAGAGCGTGGAATACTTAGTCTCCAGCTGCATTTACCGGACGACTAGAGGAACCTTGAGCATCAAACGTCCTGCTTTAAGGGCAACAATCAATATAATTCATCAACTAGTTTGTCAGGGTAAGGTGAAATTTGCTAATAAGTTTCTTCCGGATGTTCTAGACAATGTTCTCGAAGAGGAAGGGCCTATGACACAGATGGACACTTTAAGAGATGAGTCACGGCAGGATGGGGAGGGTAATCAGTTTGACTTTGTGAAAGATTGCATTCGCCAACTGGCCTTTGCAGTGTTTGCCCGGGCTGACTCTCTAGAAAAAAGGTATCTTAATTTCAAGGATGTGCTTTACTTCTTCAAGTCTGTCCATCTGTTCTTTATTAATCGTCTGGGCGATGAGCATATGTTGACCTTGGAAACCAGGGGTCTCCCTGCCACATCTAATGGGGTCCGATTTTCCCCGCCCACCGACGATGGAAGCCAGGATTAAATTAATATACTACATCATTCGAAGATAAATGTTAATGACTAAATAATTGCATAAATTGAGCATAAAATTAATTACAGATGATAGAAACAAAGAAAATGAACACATTGCTCTGAAAGAAATTAATAGCAAAACAACAGATTAAGTACACGTCGTATTAAAACCACGATAGTTCGCATTTGCCTTTGATAAAGGATGTTAAACATCAAATATGAACAAATTCTATTTATAAATAAGTGGATGCATAACCAGTTAAGAAGGAATACAGGACTACAATCACCGGGAGAGAGAATTCATATTATAATTACATTGGTACTAAATTTCGAAATAATAAACGCAGGCATGATACTCATCAATTTAATGAGTTTTTATTGCTTTCAATGGAATGTTGTTGAGAAAATTTCACTCAATGGGCAGCAATTTATTGTTTCCGACGAAGTTGAGGCCGTGAACACACAAGAATGGGTGAGATATAAATCCCCCCTGCCATCATCACTCAGCCTGGCTCCAAGGTCCTGGGTCCAACCTCCTGCTCCCTACACCCCTAATGGGTAAGCAGTCAGATTTCCCAGCTCCACAATAACCAAAGATCATTCCTCGGTGTACAGATCGGAGATGAGGCCCAGCACCTTCTTTGGCATCCCCATTTCTGCGAGTACACAGATTATGTGGGGGTGTGGAATTAATTGACCGGAAGGCATCCACCGTCCAGCCATGCCAGCATGATCTCCGTCCCCTTTGCAGTGTTGCAGCCGTAGGTCTGCTTGAGCATTGAAGTTGTGCTCAAAGCAGGCTTCGGTGGTGGGGACGAAGCCTTTCTGGTAGGGGAAGGAGAGCCTCTTTCCCTTATAGGCCCAGGCAGAGGGGCGGTCCGCCAGTATCCCCGTGAATACTTTAACAAAGGTTGTACTAAGGGTAATTAATTGCTAATATCCCCCCCCTCCTTGCCTACCCACCCAGAGTTTGCCAGTTTCATTCCCATCTAGGGGTATTTTCCTCCACCTAATGCTTGGTTGTATGTGAATGTCTGCAATGCAATATCTGCGAAGCAAGTGTCAGGTAGAATAAGGGACTATAAGTCTCAACCTCACCCAATTAAGTTGATAGATAAATAAATTGTAAAGTAGGACAGTCAATGAGTGCTCCAACAATGCCTGGACTCTTAACGATCTGATGAATATGACAGAATGCCATCCAGATCGATTGACCGCCACGACTTAGAAGGCATACTATCCGGACTACTGAAACGGATATTATGCTGTGTCCTTTGCCTGACTCAACCCAACCTACACTTCGGCTGTGGTGAGTCCTTCCCGCAGGTCGCGTTCTTTTCCAGACTGGGGCAGTGACACATTAACCGGGGGAATCGTAAATGGGGCCCATGTGATTATTGCAGATGATAAAACAAACCGCTGCAGTGTCTAAGAGAGGTTTTTGAAGTTACAAAATAAAAAAATACATGGCAGGCTTCATTAATTTCTTCAAAATCAAACATGGAACCTCATTTAAGCGTATATATAACTGCACGCTTGGGCAATACCAGCCTAATTGAGAACAGAGAGTACACTAAATACACAAATGTTATTATCAAATGTTGCAGATAATAAAAGGTGAGTGAATGACATTATGAGAATACATTAATGAAATGGCAAACCTGATTACTTTAACACAGAACTTGGGTTTAATAGGGTCGGCAAAAGTTTAACTCTTGGACATGAATTGATGTGCTAATAAATGCCCGCAAACAAGTTCGTATTTGGATAGTTATGCCGTGCATCTTATTTAAATAAAGAGATGAGATGTAAAGTGGAAAACGTCCTTAATAAAATGCCGAACGGTAATATTACAACGATTGGGGATTGGCACAAACACTTGACTTGCACCAAATTTATGGACTACGGTACTTTATTTCAATGTAATTGCTGACTGAGAAACTTTTTCACGTATTTAGCATCAATTTCCTAAGATTGATAAATAACAATATTTATATCAGCATAAACCTTTCGCTACGATAAAATAGCAACCCTAAGAGAAAAAAATAAAGGGATATATGCTTGGCTCAGAACATCTCAGTTTCCGAACTCCGAAGTACAGACATTATTTAATATTTTAAATGCACGGTGGCGTTAGACTTTAGTGGCCTGGAATAAAAATTGAGATCATAAACTGTAATGCGATAGATTTTCAACCCTAATGAATATAACAGTAACTGTAGAAGCTAGACACATAAAAGTTAAGCCAAAATTAGTCTGGTGCGTATTCACCCCTGTCAAACACCCTTGCCATCCTGCTGAATAGTATCAGATTTATTTACAAATAATAAAATCCACGATGTAAAACAAAACGGGTAATGTAACAAGCTAAAATATTATTCACTTCACTCGATGTATTCTACATAAAATGTATATTACGTTTCCGGAACCTCCAAATTAGACTTGTACACAGATTTTTGTGTTTGCAAGTCATTATTTCCTTCATAATTCTGGTTAGAACAAATAATTCAACTTGTAAGCTAAGAATTAACAGATGCGGTATTTATAAACACTAGTTCGTGGAATCCATTCCTTAATCCAATCGGTCCAATCCACGTTCCACTGTTGTTAGAACAAGGGAATTGATATGGCGCCGAAACAAAAGTTCCCGTCAGCTGATCGCTAATATTACGTTTCGTGAAAAGGATAGATGGATTTTTGAATGAAATAGCATGGAAATGCAATCAAATTCCTTTAATTCAGCTGTAATGCGTCTCATGATCACCAACCAATCATCTATTTGAAACATTTCAATGCATCATCAGTAGAAATGGTTACAATATTTACATCATTGCAAAAGACAAAAAGGTTTAATTGTAAAAGAACCACACAGATTGCACGAAGAAACAAAATTAAACGTATCTCTCAAGCATTTTGCGAATGATAATGAAGCTGCCAGTAAGTCACTTTACCTCAAGTCAAACCATTGATGCTCAACGCGAAGGAAATTATTTAAAAGCTTTATAAGTATTAAAACAATGTTATTGCAGTAGGAATCTAATTAGTCATTACGGTAGGCAGATATGTAGACTGTACTGCATATTTATTCTTTGTGCAGTGGATAACTTGAGTGTATTACATCTGTAATATTCTGAACATCCACCAGATTCGCAATCAAATAACCCGCCTCTCGTGCGCGAAAATGCCATGACTTGGAAGTTGGCAAACTGCCGCGAGATGGCTACTTTGCAAAATTTGTCTGCCTTAAGTGCATTTTAATGTTATTTCAACTGTGAAATGGCGTAAAAAGAACTAAAATGACTCAATAAAATAAATTATAATTTATTTTATAGGGTTTACATTGAATAATGGTACATTTTCCACGCCACTCGAGTTATCACAGTGTAAAACCTAGGCGTTAAAACATATATTAACTTTTAAAAAGTAATCGAGAATAGGATGGCTACCCGAAGGTCCTCCGCCCATGACTCGAAATTAGCGGCGGAGAGCGAGCTCTTAAGGGCCCGCGTCGCCGAGCTAGAGGATAGTGGCGGAGCTCTGCTCCAGGCTGACGGGGTGTGTGGCCGCCTCGGGTGCGGGGGCTCGCCCCGTTGCCTCCCGGACCGCAAGCAGCACCAGTTTCGTGTCCCGGGTGCAAATGCTAATAAGTCGGTCTTGAAGGCGACGGTGGCCAGCCCTTCTCGCCCGGTGGCGACCCCTTCCCCTCGGCCAGAGGGGGGGGGGTCTTATTGCTAGGGAGTTCCAACGTCCGGCGGTTGGTGGCCCCATTGCGGGAGAGGTCGGATAGGGACGTGACGAACCAGAGGGTTACATCCTACAGCATGCCTAGGGAGTTAATTCCTAACGCCACGGCTGCAGTGGGGGCGGCGTTCCAAGGCACGAACTGCTCCATGCTGCGGTTAGTAGCCCATGTCGGCACCAACTCTGCTTCCAGGTACAGATCCGAAAAGATTACTAGGTTACCTAAAGAAATTTCTCGAGGTACGTACACAGCTAATGAGACAAAAGAAAGAATCACCTATCAGAATATGGACCGATCGTGTATTAAGACACCCAAAAGACTTATAAATAGCATCATCAGAAAGCAGACCGCAACGAACACAAAGAAGATTCTAGACGAAGAAATAATTTCCGTATGAATATTTAACTGCCGAAGTTTAAAAAATAAGATACCGGATTTCACCACCCTTTCATAGCTCAGAATCAGATATAATTATAGGAACTGAAAGTTGGTTAACAGATGATATCGCAGACAGCGAAATATTTCCCAAGTGCTTCACAGTTTATAGAAACGACAGACAGAATAGAGCCGGAGGAGGAGTGTTTATCGCGGTTAAAAACTCTACCATCAGTAGAGCTGAGTTATTACCTGATAACTGTATAGAAAGTGTCTGGTGCTCAGTAAAAATACCCAGTGCGAAAAAAATATATGTCTGTGCGTATTATAGACCACCCCATGCTGGCGTTAACTCTATACTAGATCTAGAAAGGCAGATAAAAAGCTTTACATCCCACAACAATGAGCATAGATCAATAATCGGTGGCGATTTTAATGTTCCCACAGTAGATTGGGATTCGTACAGTTTTATAAATAGAGGTAAAGACAAGGATTTATGCGAGTCCCTCTTAATGGCGTTCACCTCAAATTCCGTACATCAATTAGTCACTTCACCAATAAGGGGAAAGGACATTCTTGATCTATTAGCTACTAATATACCCGAAAGAGTTAAATGTAGGAGTTATTGATGGAATCAGTGATCACAGGGCTGTAAACGATAAATTTTCCCTAAGCGTAGAAAAAGTTAACAAACCTAAGAGAAAAATTTATTTATTCAATAAAGCTGACCATGATGGGGCCTAAAACGTGGGTTAAACTGTTCCTTTCTAAGATTTGACGAATTAAACAAAACTAGGAGTGTCGAGGATACCTGGAATAATTTTCTTGCGATAACACGTTCCGCAACACAGAGATTCATACCTAGTAAATATATAAGAGAGAATAAGGAACCCGGTTGGTACAACTCTGAAGTTCGGAAATCACTAAGACGGCAAAGGGTGTGCCATGCCAGAATGAAAAACGCGGTTAAAGATTCCTCCCCTGATAAAATCAACGAAACCCTACAGAATTACAAAGCATCTGCGTCCACTGCCAAGAAGGCCTTCCGGAAGGCGCTAGCGGAATTCAAAAGGAAAAAATTAAGTGAGCTTTTAAACGATAACCCAAAGATGTTTTGGTCCTACGTCAGGGATGTGCAGGGAAAAAAGTCCACCGTAAACCCATTGAACAACGAAAAAGGAGATAAAGTAACAAGTAGTTTAGATAAAGCCAACATATTTAAGTCATTCTTCCACAGTGTTTTCAACAAATGCTCCCAGAATATACCGGAGTACCTTCCGGAAACATTTCTACAGCCAATGCAAGCAATCGACTTTTCCACCCGCGGAATAGAGTTACTCCTTAAAAATATCGACCCAAACAAATCTCCGGGACCTGATGAGATACCGGCTCGCGTGTATAAAGAACTGTCGTCTGAAATCGCTCCTTATCTTAATATTATATTTAAGAAATCATTAGCAGAAGAAAGCGTGCCAAGCGGCTGGAAGATAGCTTCTGTGAGTCCCATATTTAAAAATGGAGACCGGGAGGACCCCAGTTATTATAGGCCAATATCGCTCACCTCAATATCCTGAAAGATTCTTGAGTACATCCTTCGTTAGTTCCATAATGAGGTACCTCGATAACCAAGATTTCTTGATTAATAACCAACACGGATTCCGTAAAGGTAGATCCTGCGAAACTCAACTCGCACTCTTTGTTCATGATATAATGCATGCCGGTGAAAGTAATATTCCAGTTGATGCGACATTTCTAGATTTTAAGAAAGCTTTTGATAAAGTCCCTCATTGCAAGTGACTCGCTAAGTTGGAAACTTATGGAATACACGGGAGTGTTATATGCTGGATAAGACAATTTTTAAAAAATCGTGTTCAAACAGTCGTCCTGGAAGGTGTATCATCCGATACTATTAAGGTCACGTCCGGTGTACCACAGGGAAGTGTCATAGGCCCCCTTCTTGTTTCTTATTTACATAAATGACCTCAGCGCCGTGGTTAATAGCAGGCTCCGTCTATTTGCTGACGATGCGGTGATTTATGGGGACATTCGGAGTCGAGATGACAGAGTCACGTTAGCCAACGACCTAAATGCAATCCAGACTTGGAGCGATACATGGCAATTGGAATTAAATTTGAAGAAATGCGTATTCATACATTTTTGGGAAAGGAGTAACACCCCCCCATTTAGTTACAAAGTGAAGCAAACAGAAATCGCGAGGGTAGATTCCTTTAAATACTTGGGTGTAACAATTACTCACGATCTGTCCTGGGGAAAGCACATACGGGAAATATGCGGTCGCGCTAATAAAAAAATTGGGATTCGTAAAAAGAGTGCTGGGTAAATGTGACGAAAAAGTGAAGGAACGATGTTTTCTAGAGTATGCGGCCAGTATATGGGATCCTCAAGACATTAATTTAATTTCGGAATTGGATCGAGTTCAGCGGAGGGGGGCTAGATTTGTGAAAAATTGCTATGACCAACGCAGTAGCGTAACTACTTTGCCAGAAAATTCAGGCTGGGATTCCCTTACACAGCGGCGTTTACAATATAGATTAAACATATTAAAAACATTTAAAGATGGGTCTTTTTCCGATGACATCAAGAACATAATACGAACCCCAACGTATTACGGGCGGAGGGATCACGAATGTAAGATTAGAGAGATTGACTGCAGGACAGACAGATTTAAATGGTCATTTTTTCCGAGAACAATAAGAGACCAGAATTCTTTTAATCGAAATCGCCCAGGATCCGGCTTGACATAATAAGTATTAACCTACAAGGTAGCGACTGCGCAGGGTTATACGCTAATATATATATATATATATATATATATATATATATATATATATATATATATATATATATATATTTTTTTTTTTTTTTTGTGCAGATTCCCCTTACCTTTCCCCATCCATTTGAAAAACCCTAATCCCCTCATCCCCTACCCTTTCCTACTGGTGCTGCACCCCCTGCCACACACCTTTTTGGTGGCTTGCAGGGTGTAGATGAATATATTACGCGGCCACAGTGATGTATATTTGAAGCCTAGGCATCTGCGTTTCATTGCTTAATGCTTTAGAAATATTTATGGCTATACAGTTTTAAATTAACATCGCGTCAAGAGTGAAATGTGATAATTGACAACTATGATGAAATATACATAAGGCATACCATTCATAACATCCTGCTTCATTTATTAGCAGCAATACGTACTTAGAATTTAACTGATTTCTTTGGAAATTCCTCAAGATCACACCAAAGTGACATTCAAACCAAAAAATACGTAAAAACGCCGCACATTTCAAAAATAAACATTTGGTCGTTTGGGACAAACAACAAAGTCGTCTTAGGCGCACCCAAATATTACGCAGGCTGATAACAATTTGTGAATGATCAAAATTATTTCTCAATTGAATTCGCTACATAATTGCTAACGGAGGAAGAATATTATCGGAAGGAGCAGGATTAAAGAAATCAGCGGACAAGGACTATTTCCGTCTCATGTGCGTCGGTTGATGAACGCACCTACGGAAAGACATAATCGAAAGTTGTCACAGACAAAAAAAGAAATGTTTTTGCAAGGAAAACTTGCTACCACCGCTTTTTTTAAAGCCTATTTGGCCGAAGTTATCATTCAAACGGGGAACGAGGTAGTTCAGCTGTTAGAGCACAATGCTACTGACCAAATGGTCCGGATTCGATTCTCGAGCATGCCTCGTACAATATCAGTCGTACACCCTAACTGATACATTAGCCAAATATTGGACAATATCAGCCCTACCACCAGATATGTTTGATAGAACAAAGATAGGTCGACACAAAAGAAATAAGGTACAGACGCTCTACTTCGCACTATTTCAGATCGCATTTCATAAGATTATATTAATAGCCTCTTTGCATAAATAATACGTAGCAAAAGGTGTGGTTGGAATTGCGTATTTTATAAGTTTCAACACTAAGCATAGTTGCTACAACTCCAACAAAGTAAAACCACCAAAAATCTAGTGAATATCACGAACAAGTGAGTCCACGTACTATTGCCTTTTGTGCAACTTATGTATGATACATTATTTACATACAATGATATTAATAGGAACGTCTAAGTCATTTCAGGGAAATACAATTCACCTACCAGCTCAAATCAAAATTTACCGACTGATATGAATGTTAAACGTGATGCAATTACGGTCAACTACTCACCTCTATCTGCAGTAGGTCCTGAATTATCTCAAATACTAATAAACCATCTGTTCTATTCACATCGAATACATTAACATGCCAGTCGTCGGATTTTAGACATGGCCTGCATACAAATCAACTACCATCCATCCACATTTTCAAATGATACTTTTATAGAAATATCACGACAAAAAAAACTTCACCATCGATCCGAGGTAAGAAGCAGAGCGTTTTTCACTATACAACGCTCGCTTCGATTAAGAAAATGGTCTCCACTGATTCGATGAACGCTTTTAACAATTTATTCATATCTAAAATTGAGAATACTAAAGATTTCACCAAAAAACTCGTGACAACATTCGTACTACCATAATACTGGTTCGTGGAATCCATTTCTTAATCCAATCGTTCCAATCCACGTTCCACTGTAATTAAAACACGGGAATCGATATGGCGCCGAAACGGAAATTTCCGTCAGCTGATCTCGAATGGTACGTTTGGCGAAAAGGATTGATTGATTGATTGATTTTTGAATGAAAAAGCATGGCAATGCAATAATTTTCCTTAACTTTAACTTTAAAAGTCTCATAATCACCAACCAATTATCTGTTTGAAACATTTCAATGTATCATCAGTGGAAATGGTTACAAAATACACCACTAACATCATTGAAAAATACACAAATGTTTAATTGTAAAAGAATCGCGCAGATTGCTCGAAGAAACAAAATTAAACATACCTCTCAAGGAAGCTATGAATAATAATTAAGCTTCAAACAAGTAGCTATACCTCAAGTCATACCAATAATGATTAACGTGACGGTCATTATTTAAAAGTTTTAACAGTAATAAAACAATGTTATTTCAGTAGGAATCTAATTAATCATTACAATAGGCAGATATGTAGACTGTAGTGCATATTTATTCTTTGTGCAGTGGATAACGTGAGTGTATAACATCTGTAATAATCTGCACATCCACCAGATTCGCATTCAAATAACCCGCCTCCCGTGCGAGAAAATGCCAATTCTTGGAGGTTAGGCAACTTCCGCGAGATGGCTACTTTGCCAAAATTGCCTGACACTAGTGTCTTTTAATGTTATTACAAGTGTGAAATGGAGTAAAAAGAATTAAAATGACTCAATTAAATACATTATACTCTAATTCATAGGGTTTACATCAAATAATGGTCCATTATAATGAAATGAATTTTGTATTTCCCATAGTAGTTACTTCACGAGTTCTACAAAAAGTCTATTTAAAACCTCGTTGTTCAGTTTCCACAGGATTGTCAGACTGGTTTCCCTTCAAGCGAATAAATCTTTCGCCTTTATTGTCTGTTCCTCATGTCTTCCGTATGGAGGGCAAAATGAGGTATGTATCTCTGGCTAAGCATGCTAGGTTTTGTAGAAAATATTAATTATTAATAAATGTTATTAAAGATTTCCGTGGAGGGGATCATATCTGTCTTACAAGACAATTTTTGACTGTGCCCAACCCTGTTGGGCCATATAATTGGTAACCACTACATAGGTAACATACATAACGCTAGACTTCATGAAGGGTATTCAGTAAAATATTTTTTGAGAGAAGACGATGTGCGTTAGTTGCCCAATGATGGCCACCTGACGTGGAGTTGACGCGGATAATGAAAAAAACCTGTACATGGGCTGGAAGAGGTAAATTGAATTTATACAACAAATTAATTCATAGTAGGTCCCTTCACTTCTTTCAAAAGAAAACATGAAACCTCATCTATTCATACATAGATGTACCCTTGGGCAATACCAGCTTAATTACTACCAGAGAGTACACCAAATACCTGCTGATTATTATAAGATTCTCGCGTCAGCAATATTCAACTTTAGAATCAATACAGGAAACGTAGGAATTGGTTATAAAAGGAGTTAATGTAAATGGAGAAGACATCAACACGCTCCGGTTTGCACTCATGACATGACAGTGGTGGCGGAAACGCGAGAATGAGGACACCTTCTAGCAACTCTCAAAGTCCCTATGGACAATCTAGTACAGGGGGAATATTTAATATGAACATGAAAAAGAAGAAGACTAAACTCATTGTATGTGTGCGGAAGATGGAAGCCGAATGGAGACATATCACAATACGATGAGTGAAACTAGAGCAAGTGGAACATCCTTCATCTACGTACCTCGGCAGCAGTATCAGTGACAAGGGATGTAAGAAGTTCGACCGACATCAAGCGAAGAATAGCCCCAAGATAAGAACGCTAATTCATGAATAAGAAGAGGCAATTACTAATGTTCAATGAGCATAGGATTGCAAACAAGGAAGGAATTCGTCAAAGACTCGTGTGGAGCATGACAATCTGCGGATCGGAGACATGGAACATTGGAAAAGTGGACAAAAAATAAGAATAGAATAGAAGTATTTGAACCATGGTGTTGATTAGCAGAATGCTGAAGCTATTAAATGGACAGAGAAAACGGGAGAAGGAACGAGAAAGTATGTATACGGAAGGAGAGAAGAGGACAAGACTATTATTATTGAGAAGACATTACGGCAAAGAAGAGGCACAATGGATTGATTAAGGAATATAATAGAAGGGAAGATATCATTCCACGAGAAAGACCAAGAGATATTCACATACAGAAGAAATTAAGAAGGACGTAAAACAGAGGGTGTATCAACGAATGAGGGAATTGACATTGAATAGAGAAGAATGGAGGGCTGCTGTCAACCAATCCTAGCATTGAAATACTGATGATTATGACTACTGTAATTAAAAATAATACACCACCTCAGCTATGAATTTAAACAAAATGGATACATATATAATAATAAAAAAACAACGATAAGCGCAAGCGATGTATTCTACAATAAATATATTTCAAGTTTCTGAAAGTTCCCAAATAGTCTTTTCCACGAGTTATCGTTTTGCCAAATATTATTTCCTCCTTAACTTATGGTTAAAAGAAATAATTCAACTCGTTAGCAAATAATTTAAGAGACTCCGCAGATTTCAAAAACTATTCATACAAAAAATTGTTCTGATGATTGTCATATTTCTAATTTAAATTGAATATACACCACCCTTCCAAAGTTATTACTTAGAGTAATAATTTAATACAAGGATTAAGGATCGAAAACGTAATGGCATAAACCAATAGTGTTTCCGGAAGATATTCCAAAAATAGATTATTATTGAAAATTACCACATCCATAGCAGAGTGAAATTGCAGCTGAAAGCGATGTTCGCAAATGTAACGCATTATCCACTGTCTTAATCTCATTATATCTTAACTTTTTTCCATCTTCAATTACATTTTAAATGTATCTGGTCACAATTAACAGTCCTTATGCCATCTGCCTTTCACTTCTTGGATATGAATATGTTAGTACGACTAAACTAGACCTACCTTTTCAATAGGTATCACGATTTCATTCGCAATCAGTTTGGACGAATTTTAACTGAAGAGACCTCCAAAGAATGCACAAACTTCTCCAAATTGATGAGAAAACAGTGAGTGTTAGACGAAATTTCCAAGGAATGCGATACATTTGGTACACACTCGTATCTTTGTTCGGATTTGAAGAAGAAAACTTCCTGAATACGCCTTGATGTCTTGGCACGGTCAAGAAAGGTTTGCGTACGGAGGCTTGGCTAAACCAGCGGAAGAGGGCGAAGAGAGAGACAGTCATAGAAGGAGATTTTAAAACGGCGAGCCCCCTTGGCGTACTGCGTAGGCGAACATGGAAAAATCGAAGGCCAGGGTTACAGGAGGGGTATAAACAGATTTCTCAGAAGAGGGCTGGGGGAAGGTTAACAAGAAACTCCTTGAACTGACTCGTCGTCTCAAGAAGAAATGTGGACTCAAAAATGCCTGCTTGCTATTTGGTGGCATCACCAACAATTATCATATTACGCCTAAAATATTAGTTGTTTCGCTATATCGGTTTATCCACACAGAAATTGACTAATTACTCAATTGAGGGCACGCTATTATAACATCCAAAAACACGGAATAATGAACATTATATACATTCAGGTTAATAGAAATAAAGTTACGCTGTGAATCGTTGCCATGACATTAAATAAACAGTGATTGTTAAGGTTTAACACTAAGGTTGAAAATCAATAAATAAACAATATTGTTACAGCGGACGACTTAAACTTTGGGAATTGTAAAGAATGTATTTAAGCAAATTTTGCCTTGTTTCAGCAGGATGGTTGATACCGATCTGCCCGAGGGCCCCGGGTTCGATTCCAGTGCAAGGCACTCTGGGCAGCACTTAAGACATTTGATTTTTCGAGTACCAGGTCTTCCTGGGAAACCGGCAGGGGGAAAGGATCTGGCCCCCTTAATACCCTGATGTGTTAATTTTCACACGCCGTATAGGGCTTAGTGCCGTGTCATCTCTACAATCCCCCTACTAAACCGACCTTCGGGTTGATTACTGTGTTTATGGTCTTTTTTACAAGTTCAATTGAAATTATACATACACTGCATGAGCTATGGATTTAAAGACAACGGACAATTTAACAAGAGAAAAAAATATTCCACTCATTTGAGGTATTCTAAGAGGTATGCGTTACGTTTTGTGAAGATGAAAAATGCCTATTGCATTCTACACACTTCATGTTCACCCGAAATGAAGACCTTTTCCAGAAATGCACCGACGCTTTGAAATTGTTAAGAAAACAAGAGGCTAAAACGAAATTTCCAAAGAATGTGATACATTTGCCTTGTACATACACACGTTCGTATTTCAAGAAGAAAACTTGGCGATTGCCCTAATTTCTTGGCATGGTCAAGAAAAGGTTCGAGTACGGCTAAAAGCAGCAAAAGAGGGGAGAGGGTCATAAAAGGGGATTTGAAACGAAAGGTCGCCTTGGGCCCCCTTGGCGTACTGCTGGGGCGAAAATGGAAAACCCAGGCCTCGGGAGAAAGGGGGGGAGGTATAAACAGAATTCTCAGAAGAGAACTGGTGGAAGATTAAGAAGAAACTCCTTGAACTGAAGCCGTGGTCGTCTCAAGAAGAAATGTGGGCAACTCCAACACTGCTTGCTTGCTATTTGGTGGCAACCACTGTCAATTATCATATTACGACCGAGATACTTGCTGTTTCGCTATTAACCAGCCAACTGCGTTTCTGTGACTGTATTATATCGGTTTATCCACCAAGAAATTAACATGTTATTCACTTGAAAGCTCTCCAAAAGCACGAAAGAATGAACACATACATATACGGGCAAGTTATTGCAAATAAAGTTATGCTATGAACCGTTGCCATGACATTAAATAAACAGTGATTGTTAAGGTTTAATACTAATGGTTGCAAATCATTAAATAAACAATCGCGTTACAGCGGACTCAAACTTTGGGAATTGTAAAAAAGAATCCCATTACATATCACTTAATAATACCAAATGGGCCAACGAGTGTCATTTAGCACACAGCGATAGAATTGCAACCTTATTACATAAAACCACAAACATATTTCGAGTGAACCAAATTCCTGATTATTCGAATTCCGGACGCATGATTCAAGGTTGGTTTACATTTCAAATAACTTTTAATGGCTATAAAAGCTAAGAGTGATTCCATAACTGATTCATTGACAATGCTTGGCTTAAGTATAGATGTTATTAAGTAGCTTTCTTACCTCCAAACCAGGCCGATTGATGCTACTATTCCATAGTGTTTGCCCTATCTGGTCTTGCTTCCAAATAACCCTCCCTCCAACTAAAACAGCTCTCACCACTGCCCTTCCCCCACCCAACGGTCCAATTGCCGCCAATTTCAAAATGAGATTTCGGAACGCATTGAGCTGTTCTTTGTTTTCTGTGAAAGAAACGTAAATATTGTGTTACGAAAATTCTTGTCCTCGCTGTTGTACGCATTCTCCAGTATCACTCTAGTCTTCAATACATCTTGTTATAGACAGTGAAGCTGTTTCTTACGTATCTTATTCCCACCGTGGACAGTAAGAAAGGTCATGTCCTGAGTTGTCCGATCATTCGTGGTAAATTGTTCCGAATCCCCAGGAATGAACAGGAAAAAAGTATCGCAAATGGAAACATTGGTTGCAACAACAAATCCAAACATTTTTCCTTATCATTTGGTCCCAAATGATAGTTCATAAGGTCGATTACACTTACGTAATGCATTCAATATATCTCTTGTCATCTATAGAACCCGTAAATCACCCACGTAATGAACAGACGTCATTGAATGTAAATATGATCTGGAAATTTACAATGACTCGTGTCTTTTTTTAAATATAGTAGCGGCAATGGGTTAAACTCCTCGGTAAGTCTTAGCCAAAACGATTTACTTGGGCTTAATGCATTGAGCTAGGCCGATAGTAATGCATTAATGCTACGAAATCATCTATCGAACTCAAGAATTTGTTACGTGAATTCTCTGAGAAATGTTACTTTAAAACTTTCAAATCGGTTAAAGAGGGAAATTTTAACTTGGTGGACCCAAGGAAACGGGGAATAAAACTGCTGCATGAATTACATCAGTGAATTGAAAGTGTTGAAGTTTTTATTTAAAGTGAATCCAATGGAATAGCTGCTTGAGGAGATGATGCAATATGTCAAAGGGTATTGCAATGCGTCTTATTAGCATGACCTGTAGTCAATTACTACATACTGTTGTTCATTTCCATACTTTTCTGTGAGTAGTTTAAATACATATATATAATACAGGGTTCGACCGTAAAATAAGTGTACTGATTTTTACTCGCCGCTCCAGGCGCGCCCAGCACCGCTCTGATGGGCTGCGATTGGAGGGGGGTATGTTGGCAAGCGACGCTGAAAAAGGCAGTCGGCTCCGAGCTGTGGTGTAGTGAGGAGCTCTGTTAACGCGAACCTCCACGCTCGACCCACGTCACGGAACGCGATGCCGAAGTTTTTGGAGCAGCGTTATTCCATCACATTTCGTTAAAGCTTGGGAAATGGCCTACCGAAACTGTCGGTATGATTAACCAGGCTTACGGGGAGTCAGCCATGTCCAGAAACATGATCTTTCGGTGGCACAAGATGTTCGTGGAGGGCAAGGAAGAGGTCGACGACGAACCACGGCCTGGTTTTTTCGCGGGTAATTGTTGAACAATTAATCCATAAATTATACGCAAGACGACGTTCTTTTGTTTTTAGAGACGATGTTTAAGGCGTTTCAAAGGCAGTTCTCCCTTTTTAGAAATTTGTATCCTTCTTAATCCAGCGATTACAACTGCCATCCCTCCCCCCCTCAACAAAAAATTGGCTTCAAAGTTGAAATTCTCAATTCACACAAATCAAACGAAGATGTTTCAATAGCCTTGATTATTGTTTATTGTTACCAAATAAACCAATATAAACCTCGAAATTAGTCCAAAAGCAAGGAAAAACCCCAAGAAATGCATCAGTTTAAGTTTTTTCGCGGAAAATTGTTGATCAATTAATCCATATATTATGCGCAAGTCGACGTATTTTTGTTTTCAGAGTCAATGTTTTAGGCTTTTCAAAGGCATTCCTTCCCTTTTTCAACACGTCTTGGCATCTAGTGACATTTACCACCAAAAAAATTACTTTCATAAGAACTCCTTGTGAGTCAAGAGACTGGGCTAATATTCGCCCCTTTTATCATAAATGCAGGTTAACTTATGTTCTTTTGTGGTAATTGTGAGAAAGGTCGGAATTCCATCAGTTCGAGATAATTACATTATTTTATTTTTTCGGAAGCGACGCGTATGTCAATTCCGTCGTATCTATAGAACACCATTGTTGAGTGATTTGCGGCGCGATTGCTAGTGACTCATCTGTTTAAAGTGGGCTAGGTATGGGTGAAATTGCATCATAATTTATGATAAAACGGGAAAAAGTGCCCTTTCCATCGGTTTCAATATGTAATCAATGCCGAGATGCCGGGGAGATTGTGGTACGCGACGGTAGAAGTCGTTGAAAATTTGTTTCGGCAAGATTGCGGATTTCTTTATTTGACGGAACGGAACATGAATTTCAATCCACTCCAAGTTCATCTAAACTGAATATTTGATTACACTTGGTCATCTGCAGTCGGGTCATTGCATTTGCCTTTCTTTCGGCTGAGATATTTCAATGTAGGTACTTTATTCTTGGGGAGTACTCGTCACATCTCATTGCATTATGTTTCCATGCTCTTTTGGAGGGCAATCTTAAATATTAATTAAACGTCGTAGAACAGGAGTCAAACGCGTGTGAACGTTTGTAGCAAGATCGCGGAGGCGATTCAAATGGTTTGCGCGTGCATGTTCATAGGTAAAGGTCAAGGTCGCTGGGTGCTAAGAGTCCTCCAGGGCATTCCGTCCTATTTTTCTTTGAGTCGCTCTCTGCCTTAGATTGGAGTTGGAAACTCTTTTTTAGGGGAAGATGCTCTAATGGCGACGAATGACTCGTTTTTCGAACACTCATAGCTTCACTTAATAGAACTACTCTTGCGTAAGCCAGACATTACGTATTATCACGCTCCGATGCGCAATGAGTTTCAAGTATTTCGTTTAAATACTCAGCTGAATATATTAAATTATTATTAAAATAATAAAACGGTGTTGGATGTTCGATGTCTTCATTTTGAGTGGTTGGGCATTATTTTGAATGCGAATTATATAAAATGTAATAATTATTATAAGAGATGATTATTTGTTCACGCCCATTCGGTAGTGCTTTGACTTTCATGTAACTTGTTTTTGAATCTATTTCACTAATGCGATTGGTGTGTGTGTGCGTGGATAAGGATTTCTTGAAAAGGGAAGAGTGTGACTGTGTTATCAGAGAGAGAGAGAGGGAAATGCTGGAATAAAATTTAGATTCCAAAGGAATGCATCTTCGGAGAATCCAGAGAATAGGAATAATATTAAGTTGTCCCATTTATGAACTATCTCAAAATATATTTTTTGTAAATTTGTTTCAATGCGTACATTGATCAGTCTTAAAGACGTCCGATTTGGATTGAGCTCTCTCCCGGGAGGCCAGATTTAAGCTTCCCACCCTTAATCGTCTCTCCGTAACTCTCCCGCCATTGCATTTTACTCTCCAAAATGTTTCTTTCTGATGACGATTCTTTGACAAGATAGTCTACACATTTGCTATACTCAGGAGAATCATCGTCGCTGAAAACTCAAAGTGTCGTAGCTACGTACGATATCGTCGTGCGTCGAGGCTAGTGATATTCTAAGAAAGATATCTTATTTTTCAAGCCATTATGATTACTACAGATTAGTGCCTCTTTTGAAAAACCTTTACGATCATAAAAATTGCTATTCAACAACATAAACTTACTCGTTTCATTTGCATTATAAGCTCTCATTGGTTTCGAGTTTGACGGTTAAAGATTTCCTATTCAGCGATAAAACTTGTAGAGTAATAGGATGTGAAGTTTCGATCATGTATATTTCGACGTCACATGTATCAAAAGGACCGTACCTTTGTTCGGTACTAGGTTTAGTACTATTTCTATACTAGGTTCAAATCTTCCTTGGACCCTAGCTCGGGATTTACGAGTCGTCTGTTCAGTTTATGACTTGTGATGCACTTCAACTCAGAGATTCCGGGTCTTTGTACGGAGGCAATTACGTTTGTGAGAACACCTGATAAGTTTCGAATCCCAAATTTCGGATTTTCGTTTGGGCTTCAGAAACTAATATTAGCGTTTACTTTTTTGAGTATTTTTGTCGTCCCATTGTAAGTTCGGGTTGAAACTGATGGGAAATGAATTGTTTCTTTGCTGTTTTATTCGACTATGTGGGAGTGGTGTATTTATTCGAAAGTGTTGCTTACGGTTGTATATTGAGTCAATGGACATTTTTGTGCGGGAGATGTATATCTCAATAACCACAGCGTTGATTGCTTGTTATCCAGTTGGCTATGTAATCGAGGGTGATGGACAAATGGATGCTGCGGGATTATTTCTATGCATTGAACGGTACCGTAATGTCATATTTTGGAGGTTTCCGTGTTGAATGAATTGAGGAAGATGTTTTGGTTTTAGATACCGAATGAATCTGTAAACAAAAGTGCTTTGTACAGTTCTTTGAGCCACTTTGCGAGCAATTGTAGATGGGGTAGTTTAACAGTGCGATGATAGGTAATGTATGCGAGCATTAATGGATCATTTCGGCTTGCGATTTCCAAAATAAACCGTTATTCAAATTAAAAAATGTGGCGCAACGTTGGAGTTGTTTTAAAAATCTCCATCGTTTGATCGATTTTTAAGTGTTTTTCACCTAAAATATCAATTGTAGATGACGCAAAGCGACCATCGTCATTACATTTTAAAATCTTGGATGATTGATAGTTGGAGGATCTTGGATTATTTCTTCTTTTTTTCCTTATTTGCTGTGGGCCTTTGAATTTTTTTAAATATCAATGCTATCTCCTGGGCTTTTAGAAAATGATTCTTTCTAATCGCTTCCTCTAGGCCACGTGGAAAGGTTTTCCCTATGGACAATAATTACATCAAGTCCGTCCTTAAGTGATATGCAAGTTTTTAGCTTTTACGCTTTTTACTCCCCCTCGGTTTTTCATCTTTCTTGGCATTATCTTCCTAAACTCGTTTCCCGGAAACCATTCGTATATAATTCTTTCTTTTTTTTTCGTCGTAACAGTTGCGCGGGCAAAAGGCCACACCCTCGTCTTTAATCTCATTTCTTTGGTTTCTTTCTCGAGAAACAGAAATAAAAAACCTAAGATATAAACTCCTGACATCATGGTTTCCAACGAGGATACGCCGTGTTTCATTAAAGATTATTTAGAGAATTAAGTTGAACCCCAGGGCGGAGAATGAGATTTTAGTTTTGGATGTGATTTTGATATGTTCACAAATGAATGTATTTTATTTAAACTGAAACGATAAGTACTTCAATGTGCTCCTATGCCTCCCCTCCAAATAAACTGCAGAAGGTTATGCTTCCAATTAAACGTATTCTCGTAGAGAAGGATTTAATTTTAAACTAATTTTAATTTTAATATAGTAAATGCGTTGGTTTAGGAGAAAATTATTATAATACTTTTGAAATTGAACACGCGTATAAATTTGTGTGGAGTGTCTAGTTAGACAATGGTTTTTTCGCTATTCTGAAATAGGCTTGGAAATTATGAAAGGGTATTCTTATGTACAAAAGATTAGTATTTGTATTAATATAAGTTTAAACTCGCTAAATTGAATAGGTTAGTAGAAAAATATTAGTTTGCCTGGGGCGAAATTGAAGATCTTTCGTTGTGAACAGATCCCTGATTTCTGTGAAGTGGGTTGTATAAATTAATTTTTTGCTGTGAACCTAAAAGTAAAATCGATGTTTTGTAATTTAATATATATATAAATAAAGGTTATGTCTAGAACTGATTTAAGTTTCAACTATCATTCTTTTCTGGCTAAGTTGAAATTTATTAAAAGACTTAATAACGTGAACAAACGAAAATATTTAGCGGGTAAAAGATCACGGAATAACGTTGCTCTAATTCAGATTCATTTTGTTTTTCGACGCGGACAAAAAACTTGCTTCACTAAAAACGGTTTCCTCACTCAACGACAGCCCGCAGGCGACTGAGGTTGGTGTTGGTCTGTTGCTAAGAGCCCCCTCCACCTTACCCTGCCAGGCAGACCCCCCTCCACCGTTCCGTTCGCGCCAGAGAAAATCAGTCCTACCGCTTTTAGGTGCGACCCTGTAAAACCCCTTAATGGACCCATCCTCCTTGCGTGTCCTTATCATAACAACATCTCTTAAGAATGTGGTGTATTTTCCCCAGACTTCGTCTAATTCTTTCTGCCTAATTATCTCTAACAAGGATCCCAGTAATACTTTCCGAATATTCCACGAAAGAAGCCTTGACTATAGAGGAAAATAAAACACCTCTCTCTTAAAACTTATATTGCTTTATAGATTGCGTACTTTCTGATAAAGTGATAATTTTGAAACATTTACCGCCATGTCTAGGTCAGAGCGGGTACTTCTGGGCCTTTCCATGTATGTGAAAGCGGAGACTATGAAATACTCGAAGGTTTTACCCTCAAACACGTCCACTCGCCCATCCGCTAGCGAGCGCGACCAAGGGATTCGCGAACTCCCGCGATATCCGACGACCACAGTTCACGTCGTCTGCGAACACGCAGTCGACGTCGAAGCTTCTCTAAGTATATCCTTCCTGGCGGGTCTCCGTGTCACGGTCACCCCGTTTGGTTAACCTAACTTGCCCGTGCAATGTCACCGTTGCCAGGGAATCGGGCATACAAAGAATCATTGTTTTTTGTAGCCGGACTGCGTTCGGTGCGGCGAAAATCATCTCAGCAATGAATGCATTTAGTCTCGTGAAACCCCGGCAATCTGCTATCAATGCGGAAAAGATCACCCCGCGAATTACCGTGGATGCGATGTCCACAGGGAAGCCAAGCGCTTGCAGGCCGCGAAGAGAATTCACTTCAGAACACCACATAGACGTTATTCTTCATCAGGAAACTTTGTTTAAACCGCGCATCTCTTTCTACTCTTCCGATCACATTACACACCGTCTCGACCGCAACGCTCAAGGTGGAGGAATTGCTATCCTGATTGAACGGGATATCCCTCATCCCCTCCTCGACGTCCCCACCCTCTCCTGCATGGAAGCTCTCGGAATCCAAGTACGTACAACTCCGGGGAACCTGAATAAATTCAACATTTACCAACTCTTCGGCCGGTCGCGTAAATTGAATAAAAACGACCTAAACCTATTGATGTTACGTCACAGGTCGGGCTTGTACATTGGGAGATTGGAATTCTCATAGCAGACATTGGAATTGTTCCTCGACCTCCCGAAACGGGCGCATTTTGCATGCGTTCGCATCGAACCTACCCTCTTCCCTTCTCGCTCCCCTGGAGCCGACACGTGTCTCCCGATCCCCGGTCTTTCGAGGATAACTCTCTCTGGAATATATCCAAGTCCCTTCGCCGTAACCTTAAATCTACCGAAATCAAATAGTGCTTTGCGTTTACCTGAGTCCGTAGCTATGACAACAATTTTTTTTACCAAACATCCGTTAAAGGAATTGCTTTATAATATGAACACACAAAGAGTATATTTTCAGTGCGGTACATTTTTGTAAATTTTACAATATGTGTGTATCCGTGTTTATTATAAATTCCTGGTTTTGTTTAATTTAAACTTTTCTTATTTTTAATATAATATTGAAACTCGTGTGAATGAGTTGAGCACCAAAAAAGTGCTTTCAGTGTGATCTGCTGAGTGCATTGGAAACTCATTGCGATAGATATGGGATGAAGTTCGATATAAATATGAGGATGGTCCCAGGAGTACCTGTCCCAACAGAGAAAACACGAAAATTTTGAGAAAAAAATGTATTGATTTTTCAAAATAATATCCTTTCAGTTCTAGACATCATTTCCCCTGGGATTTTCAATAAGTTTGATACCATTTTTGCACACACCTGAGCAATATGTTACGAAGGTAATATGAAAATCATCCCATGGGCATTCCAAAAAAACCATTGCCTTGCCTCTAGTTGAAACGGTCTTTGCCTCTTTGAAGCTGGTTCTCCGCTTTGAATCCATTGTTTTGTTTGCTCTTTTGTCTTGGGTTTGAAGTAATGGACCCATGTCTCATCCATAGTTATGAAACGGCACGAAAATTCTGCTTTGTTGTTGTAAAAACTTTGCTTAGCACTCAATGGAAACATCACAACACGACACTGCTCGAGTGTGAGCACACAGCTTTCTCGTGTCCAAACATCCAGTTACTATGTGATGCACTGCACTTTTTGAAATGCCTACTATGTCTGCTAGCTTGCGCAATTTCAGTCGACGTTCATCCAGTATCGCTTTGTGGATTTTCTTCATCATTTCTGGAGTCGTCACCTCATTTGGTCAACTCCAACAGCGATGTTCTCGTCTTGACAGCTCGTACGGCCTCGTTTCAAACTCTGCCACCCAATTGTATTGTATAACTGTTGTATAAACAAAGGAGAAGACTCACTCCCAGAAGAGTAGAATAAACCAGTTCAGCTTTGTTTATATGTTGGATGGGGGCTGAGGCCTTTCAAATAAAAGTATTGTATCACATATAACGATGACCGATTTTCTATGCATTTGAACAAATTCACTGGTGAACGCTCACTTTTAGACGGCTGCCAAACAAATACTAAACAACGTGGGGTCTTCAAACTTGAATCATGTACTTAATAGATTGCGTACTTTATAATACGGTGATATTTTTCAAACAACTACTGCCGTCTCCAGTTTAGGCCGGGTACTTGTGGGACCACCCTCATAAAACAAAGGCACAGCAGTTTTCCAGAAAGAAAAAGGCTAAGCCTAGCATCGAAATAGGAGATGATGAGGAAGATAGGGGAAGTGAGGGAGAGGGGGGGAAAGTGGAGTGCTGGTACAAAAACCTATTATAGTGGGCTAGGGGAGGGGAAGGGCATTTATTCATTTATTTTCAAGCATCATTCACATTCAGCAGCGGTGCCAATTTACGGTGAAAAATATAGCAAAAACATGAAAGCGGACAAAAGACAATAACATTTTAACAGTAAACAACAAGAACCAAAGGTGGAAAAGGGGAAAAATTTAATTTGTTGAGAGGTGGGATGGGAGTTTGGGTGGTGGAATTATTGCATGATATATTAAAAGGATGGAGGGTGTGAATTGGGGGAAAGTGAATTAAGAAGGGAGGAGAGGCGAAATGAAGACGTAGCTTTAAATGAGAGATATCCTAGGAATATGGAGCAGGGAGAGGGTGGGGGTGGATTTAGTTGGTATCCTGAAGTTGAAGTAAAAGAGAAAGCGGTAGTAGTAGTTTTGAGGGGAAGCGACCGACAGCTGAGGTCATTTGCACCATAGGGGATGGACAGGAAAGGATGAAGGGTGGAGAGAGAAACCCGGCGTCGGCATTAGCCTACTCTTACTAACGAAAGGCACCAAGGGGTCAAACAGTTCGACGTCCCATCCGACGGACGGCGTACTCACTCAAAATGCCCTCCACAAAGCACAAATCAAGTAGGGATACCACTGGAAAATATTGAAAACCGCCACTGGGATTTAAACCCGTGCCCTCTGGGTGGGAAGCCAGTACGGATAGCCCCCGCACCATCTCAATCCCCGTGAAAGGGAGAGAGAGAGAGCAGTTCAGGGCAGTCAATAGCTGAGTTTAGGGTGTTGTGGAAGGGTTTCAAATCAGCCTAAAGTCTGCAGGTTTTGGGGACAAGAAATGGATTAAGAAGACAGAAGAGCATTTTGAGGACATAATGCAGAAATGTGGGGATTCTGCGTTTGACAATTTTGGCAAAGAAGTGAGAGATGTACAATCAAGGGATTTTAAGATTAGTTCCTGGGATGAGGTCGACCAAATTTGGGGAAGCAATACGATAATAATATGAGAAGGACAATTGTTGAGAAGTACGAATGGAGTGCTATGGTATCTTTAATTTATGTGAAGCAGTGTGGAAGGCCTAATTGGGACATTGCTTTATTTTTTACAGTCTGTATGTGGTGGGAGTTTAATTTAGTTTATGGTCAGTTCTAACGCCCAAGGTCTTTCATGGTTGTTACTCTATTTGAGGGAGTTGAGTTAATTGAGTAGTGGTTGAATTAATTGGTATGTTCGATGGTTTCTGGCTCAACTTTATAAAAGTTCATGATAATTAATGAAGAACATAATGTATCCGTCCACTGTTCATTGAGAGTACAGTGGAAAAAACACGTTGTGATTTTCATTTAATGAGAGGTGGGGTGTTTTAGTCCGCATTGGTTTGACATTCATTGAAGGGCGGTCAATGGTCATCACTGCATTGGCGGGGGTGGTGTTTGGTGTGGAAAGATTTGAGAGTCTGTCACGAATTTAAGGAGGGAGAAACGGGAGAGGTATATTGTTTCGTTGACCGCCACAAAATCGTCCGACGGAATGGATTGCCAAATTTCCAACTCCTCCGAAGCATTCAATTTGAGTCTTTTTCTTCTGTATGGCGAATGTCCGCTGTGTAGTTACTGGTGTGATTTATTTTATCGGAGATTTTCGGCGAATTGGGATCTGTTGTCTTTCTTTGTGAAGCAAGATTGCTATTCTTGAATCCTAATATCGAAATTCCTCCCTGTCTGTCCAATGTAGATGGCGTTGGAGTCCGCACAATTGAGTTTATAAAACCCTGCTTTGTTGCATGATGTCAATTTTGTCTTAGGGTGAACACATTATGTTTTTTAAAGTGTGTGTGTGTGTGTGTTGCCAAGCGCTGTCTTGATTTTGTTCCTGGAGAGTATATGTTGTATCCCGAGTGAAATGTGGCCAAGGAATGGAATGTTTATCAGAATAGGATGGCAGGAAGTATAGTCCGTGAAACAATTCATGCGTGTGTTTGCAGCAAAATGGTCGGAGTAGTCAGGACGTAGGGAGAAGAAGGATTGCATTATTTTGGGAGCAGAGAATCTTAGAAACATTAAGGTGGAGGAGGGAATTGTGAGTTGGAAGAATTGGGGGGGGGGGTTGGAGTAACAGGGTGATTAAGAAGGAGATGGCTTGATAGGAAACACACTTTGATGTGTGGAGCATTGGAAAATAAATATATGTGTGTGTGTGTTGGTATATATATGTATTTTATATATATATATATATATATATATATATATATATATATATATATATATATATATATATATACACATATATATATAATACATATATATAGTATACCAACACACACACATATATTTATTTCATCCCGTCCAACATCCCTATCCTGTTCCTTCCCTCTCCTCTTTTGCCCAACATTCTCCCCTCTATTACAGTCTTCAACATCCCACTGCCGGTCAACACCCCTTTCATCCACTTTTCCTGCCTCCATAGTAATATCTCCCAACAAACCCCTGTATTCGCCCACCATACCAAGTACTTCCTCATTTGTTTTCCTTTTTTCGGTCCATTTAACCTTCTGCATTCTTCTCCACACCCGCATTTCAAAAGCCTCCAGTCTACGTCTATACTCCAGCTTCAATGACCACATTTCCACGCCGTACATAGCTACGCTCCATATCACAGTTTTTACGAGTCTTTTCCATAACATCCTTACTAATGTCCCTCTAATCTTAACTCCCTCCTCCTAGTGTGGAAGCCTCTTTGCCTAGCGCAATTCTTCTCCTTACGTCCCTACTACTTTGACCGTGTTGGTCCAAAACACTTCCGAGATACGTAAACTGTTCTACCTGCTCAATTTTTTGCCCTCCTATTTTAATGTTAAACTTGGCCTTTTTCCTTCTAGAAAATCGCATAACCTTTGTTTTATTAATATTTATTCTCATTCCATACCTGTCGCACTAAATTTTGTCGCACTAAATTTCCAATTCACTAAGCAATGCTTGCAGCCCCTCTATTGGCTGACTGACACTTAATTCCCCTCAAGCCCCGCCTCGGCTAAATATGTATGTATATATATATGTATATATATATATATATATATATATATATATATATATATATATATATATATATATATATATATATATATATATATATATATATATATATATATATATATATATGCAAACACGCAAACTACCAACTAACACACACGCAAATTACCAACCAACACACACGCACCTACAAATATAAATGATATCTTTGCGATGCTCAATTTTGTTACGACTTGTTAATTCGATGTTTTCTTAATATTTCTAAGGCGACTTTGGTTACTTACTGTTACTATGTGATTGTTGGTTATGTTCATGGGAAGGAATAGGTCTTCGTTGGTGTCTCAACTGTGTTCAATGGAATCTATTTCCCCCTTATCCTATCGTATTTGTCGTCTGATCTACTTCTAAGTGAGTGGCGTGTGTGGGGCCATTGTAATAGTAATCCCATTAGTACTGTCATTCTTAGTTTAACCCGTTTTCTCTGTGCCTTTCTGAAAGACTACCTGTATGTAAGTCTACCTTATTCCCTTAGTATCTCAGGCGACTCCCAGCTAACTACAGGGGCGCACCCAAAAGTGGTGGGACTGATTTTTTTTCCAAGATTTTTATTGACGATATACTTACATCGACTTAATAATCTTCAAAGTATGCTCCTTGAGCTGCTACACACTTAGTATAACGTTGCTCCCATTCCCCCTACGCCCGCTGGAAATTTTCTTTGGGGATGCCGTTGATGACCCTCGCCGAAGCCTCTTGAACGGCCTTCATCGAGTCAAAACGTCGTCCCTTGAGCCGTCTTTTCATCAGGGGGAAGAAGAAGAAGTCCAGTGGTGGCAGATCGGGAGAATAGGGCGGGTGCGGCAACGCCATATTTGGCCAGCAGGTGTCGGTCGACACTCCGAATTTTCGGCAGGTTGAAATACGTAATAATATTAATACTTAATTTTTAAATTATTCATTTTTGCAGAGAAAATTTGTTTAAAAATTAGATTCCTAAAAACTTGATAACAATTATTTCCGAAGATTTAATCACTTAAAATAAGCCTACTTACCGGCCCATTTTCAAAATTTCAAAATGACGTCATCCAACGGTTTTGGCACCAGCTGATTCCTTCGATTGACTCATCCGTTCAGATGGTCATGTGTCGTCGTGTTGGATGGAGGTGAGTCAAGAGACTGGTCTAATATTCGCGCCTTTTATGATTAATGTAGGTTATCTTACGTTCTTTGGTGGTAATATTGAGAAAGGCTGGAATTCCGTCAGTTCGAGATAATTACATTATTTTATTTTTTCGGAAGCGACGCGTATGTCAATTCCGTCGTATCTATTGAACGCCATTGTTGAGTGATTTGCCGCGCGTTTGCTAGTAACTTATCTGTTTGAAGTCGGCTAGGTATGGGTGAAATTGCATCATAATTTACGATGAATATGATCCAGGGCCCCCCGAATAACACTAACCCGAAAACAGCTCAAGCGATTAAGTGGGTTTTTAAGTTAAGTTATGAAGTATTTGACTATATCTCCCAATTTAGCACAATTTCTTACTTGAAAATGGAAACTTTAACCATGTGACATTGTGTACACAGTGATAACGGTGCCAAATCTAGGGAAATGCATTCGCTGGTTTAGAAGAATAAGCCCTTTGCATCGAGTATCGGCCTTGGGTCCCCGAGGCTTGAGGCGCTGAAAACAGAGATCTTTCTCTTAATTTGATGAATCATGGAATACATTATCCATTAAATCCATGTTAATGGAATGGAGGGAGGAGAGAAGGCGTGCGGCGGTTTTGGGGGGGGGGGGCTGGAGCGCGCATCGAAGAGAATCTGAGAGCTTCAGCGGCGGGGGGTTCAAAATGGCGGGCGGTTGGTCGACGGAGAGTCGCATGGGGGGATGTGGAGATTGGGGTGGGAAGAATACGAGATGGGAGGCGTTGAGGGAGGTGATGTAAGGTTTTCCCGCGAGTCTGGAGCGAAGAGGGGCGGGAGCGGGTGGGGCGGGGCGAAGAGGGATGGGAGCGGGGCGGGGCGGGACGATACACAGAAAGGAGGATGGGGTGTCGGTGAGTGAGTGGTGATAAGGTTCGGAAACGGAGAGAGGGGCGCAGGGCCAAGGAACCGGTCATCACGTCCCCAAACCTCATCGTCTTCGGAATCGAGACAGATGTTCCCTCAATCTCACTCCCTTGCCTCGAACCCATCATAATTACGAATAAATGAAAACTTCCCGGCGAAAAAGTTCGATTCACGACTGATTTCGGTGAATCTGCGGACATATTGGGGTAATACAAAAATTATCCATTATCCATGTTGATGTTAATTTGGATATTATTGCCATTTGCCGCAACACTGCTTTTTGGATGAATAGACTTACTATTTCATTATACTTAGAAGGCGAAACATTTGTTTCCAAATTCCTCGAACACACCATCCCCTGGGAATAAACAATAATGGGACACATACATATTAGATCCTCGAAAGTTGAAACCAAAACACAATTACGTAGCGCCTTACTGGACTCTAAACACAAAGTACTTTGCGAGCACTTGGACACTGACCCAAAAGCTTTCTGGTCATATGTTAGGAAAGTAAATGGGAGTAAAAAAACCGTGGCTTGCTTAAGGGATTGTAACAATATAATTCATATAGACAGCGAGGGTAGAGCTAACATCCTAAATTCATCCTTCCAAAGCGTTTTGACGAACGATGTTGCCACCGCATATCTCCAAGAAACAATACATACTCCACCCATGGAAAAAATAACAGTGGACCAACAAGGAATTCTAAAATTGCTTAATGAGATTAAACCCAACAAATAATAGGGTCCAGAATATAAACCGGCTAGGGCGATAAAACATTTAGCTCCAAACATTGCCCCGGACCTTGAATTTATATTGAACGAATCCCTCACAGAGTGCAAAGTACCTAATGTTTGGAAAACCGCGCAAATTATGCCTACTTTTAAAAGCGGTGATAAGAATTTCAACATTGGTAACAAAGACAGATAATACTACTGGCAATGGGTAATTTAAACGTATTTAATGTTTCTAAAAGTTCAGTTTTTGAGATTCCAAGCAATCCTCGAAGTATAGGTATGAATTGAAGTCGTGTGTACCCACTGTCCTTCCTTTCAAGACGTGCGGAGGACACCTGACATCCTATTTGAAGCCTGGAGTTCTTCCTGGTGGCCCGTTTTCTTCTTTAAGAATTTCCTTCCGACCGAAACTTCCTCACTTGAAATTGCAAAATCACATCCATAACTCAAATCTCATTCTCGGCCCTGGTGTTCAACTTAATTCTCTAAATAATCTTTAATGAAAAATGGCGTATCCTCCTTGGAAACCATGATGTCAGGAGTTTATATCCCAGTCTTTTTTACTTCTCTTTCTCGAGAAAGAAATCTTGTAAATGAGACTAAAGAAAGAGGTGAGGCCTTTTTCTTAAGCAACTAAACAAAAAGAGAGAATGATATACGAATGGTTTCAGAGAAACGAGATTAAGAACGTCGTACTTAGAAAAGATTATGAGCCATAGGTGAGTGAATGCTAAGAATTCGATTATCTCATAAGGGTAGAATTGTGGTCCTTTCCACGTAGCCTAGAGGAAGCGATTAGAAAGAATCATTTTCTAAAAGCCCAAGAGATGACATTAATATTCAAAAAATTCATGGCCCACGGCAAATAACGAAAAACCAAAGGAGCAGAAGAAATATTTGCTCATGCTGTCTGTCTCCAACAATGAATCATCAAAGATTTTACAATGTAATAATATTTAACCCGAGTTTATCGGGAAGAACACCGCGTAAATCTGATTTCAACAATGAGGCCGCATTTCGTCTTTCTTTCCTAGCGTAACTGCTCATTTGTTTACGTAGCAACGAGTGTCTAAACGTGTTGAAACATGTAAGCAATCTTTGATGTTTCTACGTTTGATGTTAATAATTACGATTTCCTGTGCGGTTCCATCGGAATGGTACGCGGTGTGAAATTATCGTAAATAACAAACTCTCGATCATCGAAACAGTCAATCAACAATCAAAATACGTGTTCCGGTTTATTTTCATATGTAAACAAACACATTGGGAAGTTAATTTGACTGTTTTTAATGAAAAAGAAAGGTTAATATACTCATAAACACATTATTAATCCCTAATTAATAAATATTAAAAACTTTAATCAGCTTAAAACCAATGAACTACGACACTAAGCGATGAATTTTCAATTTACATCTGCAATTTTCTAAAACAGACAAAACAATTGTATCGACAATAAACAGAGAACAAAATAGAAGCGGAAACATGACGAAAAAAGCGCAATTGGCTAATCTTTTGTTTCAATCAATTCCGTTACGTAGTTTTTAAGTTTAATATACGATTTTAGAATATTAATTCCGACTTTTTGAACGAGTTAACGTTGGTATGACCGTTATAACATTTAATTAATTAATATTTATCTCAAAAGGTCGTTTATTCAATCCCAACTGTGGCGATCGTAATATATCAAGCGAGTTTATTCTTGAAATAATTACGATAATCGGTACTACGACTTAAATAACCTTCTTGAGTACTGAAGATAGAGGGATGGAAGCAGAGGGATGTTGACGACTGTGATAGAGGGTAGAATGTTGGGCAAAAGAGGAAAGGGAAGGAACAGGATAGGGTTGTTGGACGGGATGAAGGCAGGAAGAAAGTACTCGGAAATGAAGAGGGACCTGATATAGAGTAGGATAATTGATTTTGTGTTTTGTTAGGAGTAATAAAATATTTGTTTGGTAGTTGTGTCCATCCAAATACCTACCTTAACCGGTAGATTACTTTAAAAAAAAATATATATAGATATATATATATATATATATATATATATATATATATATATATATATATAATATATATATATATCTATACATATATATATATGTATATATATATACCCAGTGGGTAGAGCGTTGGACTGCTGACCGGAGGGTCCCGGGTTCGATTCCCGGGCAAGGCACTCTGGGCACCTACAGCTCCACCCAAGCTGAAGTGATTTTTTCGGGTACCAGGTCTTCCTGGGGAACCATAACCGGCACAGGGAAAGGAACTGGCCCCCCTACCCTGATGTGTGAATTTTCACACGCCGTTTAGGGCTTAGTACTGGGTGATCTATACCATCACCTACTAAACCGACCTTCGGGTTGATTACCGTGTTTATGGTTTTTTATATATATATATATATATATATATATATATATACATATATATATATATATACACATATATACACACACACACACACACACATATATATATATATATATATATATATATATATATATATATATTTATCTACATCTACATAATACCCCGCAAGGGCGTGTGGCGGGGGTTTTATTAGCGTATCAACTGATGAGGGCTTGAGTCGCCGTGAAACAGTTAATGTCCACTTCGACGTAGAAATAAAAAAGATTGTTAAACCAAAAAGAAAAATTTATAATCACCATAAAGCAGACTTTGAAACATTGGCCAATCAATTAAACTCTTCACTACCCGAGTTTAAAACCCGCTCAAGGCATGTCCACGTGGAAGAAACTTGGACGGAATTCGCCAATATTATGCAAAAAGGCATCATCAATTTCATCCATATGAATAGCTCAGAAGAGATGCTGAAAGAGCTCAATGCGATCAATCACATAGCCTTTAACAACGGTTACCATGCCCGCATAATAGATAATATACGGAAGAAGAAACCTATAATATTCTAGCCTTCTGAAACTCTTGTTACAGGCAGTGAAACTGTGCCTTTCGTATCTTATTTCCACCACGAACAATTAGAGAGGTCATGTCCAGGATTGTCCAATCCTCTTCGGGAATTTGTTCCGAATCCCCCATCCACGGGAAAAGGTATTTGTGCATGGATACATTTGTTACAACAACAAATGCAAATATTCGTTATTATTATGTGGAATGATCTTCTATGGATGCATGTACACAGTTTCACCCAGATCATAGTCCACAAGGACGATTATTATTATATAATGCATTGAAATCTTTCTCCTATCAACGAATGTACCCGTAAATCACCCACGTAATGAACACACGTCATTGAATGTAAATATGATCTTGGAATACACGTAGACTTAAGTTTTTTTCCATTTATAGTAATGCAACGTCTATTTCTATAAAACCCGCGCTAATTCTAAATTAAAATGATTGATTAGGGCTCAATGCAGAGTATAAAAGAGTGGATCTCGTCTTAGAAATGTTATTCAAACTTTCTACTCGGTTTCAGGACTACGTGGGACATGGAATGGAACTAAAAATTCTCTCTCTGCTTAAGTATTTCGAGAACTTGAACGCTATGGGTTGCCCTAATAATTTAATTAAATGAATAAGGTGGAACATGAATGTAGGCATTATAAATACTCAAGCTGACCTTCTCAATAAATTCATCATTTAAAATATTTAACTTTTGTCTTTAATTTTCTTATTCTCTGTAAAGTATTAAGGTTTTGTCGCTCCAAAAGGAATTACTGACGCAGTAATATATTCTCTAGAAATGTCATTTCTTGGAAGTTTTTAAACTTCCGCGAGATGGCTATTTCGCAAAATTTGTCGGACACAAGAGTTTTTTATTACTATTACTATTAAGTGTGAAATGGAGTAAAAAGCATTGAAACGCCTTAAATTAAGTTCATTGTACTTATTTTATTGGTTTTATAGTATTCAAAATAATGGTTTAATATAGTGAAATGAATTTTTGATTTCCCACAGAAGTCACCTCACGAAGTGTACCAGAAGTCTATTTAAAATTGCGTTGTTCAGTTTTCATTGTATAGTCATACTGGATTCCCTTCAAGCGAATAAATCTTTCGCCTTTTACTAAAGATTTCCGTGGAGGGGATCATATCTGTCTTACAAGACAATTTTTGACTGTGCTCAACCCTGTTGGGCCAAATAATTGGTAAACACTGGAGAGATTAATTAGAAATGAAGTCCTTCATAAAAGGGACGGAGTATTATACAATTTCAGAAAAAACGATTGCGGTAGTTGTCCAATGATGGTTATAAATCACCTGACGTGAAGTTTGCAAATAATGAAAAAAAACCTTTACATCGGCTAGAAGAGGTAAACTGAACTTATGAAGCAATTTTATGCATGTTTGGTTTCTTTTACTTCTTTCAAAAGCAAATATGAAACCTCATCTATTCATACATAGATGTACCCTTGGGCAATACCAGCCTATTTGCCACCAGAGAGTACACCAAATACCTGCTGATTATTATAAGATTCTCGCGTCAGCAATATTCAACTTAAGAAGCAATACAAGAAACGTAGGAATTGGTTATAAAAGGAGTCAATGTAAATGGAGAAGACATCAACACACTCAGGTTTGCACACATGACAATGGCAGTGGCGGCGGAAACGCGAGAATGAGGACACCTGCAAGCAACTCTCAAAGTCCCTATGGACAATCTAGTACAGGGGGAATATTTAATATCAGCATCAACAAGAATAAAACTTAACTCATTGTATGTGTGCGGAAGATGGAAGCCGAATGGAGACATATCACAATACGATGAGTGAAACTAGAGCAAGTGGAACATCCTTCATCTACGTACCTGGCCAGCAGTATTCGTAACATGGAACGTAAGAAGTTCGACGGACATCAAGCGAACAATAGCCCAAGATAAGAACGCTAATTCATGAATAAGAAGATCCACGAGGAAGACGAAGAGACATGAACATACAGGACAAATTAAGAAGGACGTGAAACAGAGAAGTATCAAGAATTGGGGGAATGGATATTGAATAGATTAGAATTGAGGGCCGCAGTAAACCAATCTTAGGATTGAAATACTGATTATGACTACAGTAATTAAGAATAATACACCACCTCAGCTAAGAATTAAAACGAAACGGATACACATATAATAATAAAAAACAGCAATCAGTACAAGCGATCTACATCAAATATACTTGAGGTTTCTGAAAGGTCCCAAATAGTATTTTCCACGAGTTATCGTTTTCCAAAATATTATTTCCTTCTTAACTTCTGTTTAAAAGATATAATTCAACTCATTAGCAAATAATTAACACACGCGGTACCTTTCAAATACTATTTATACAAGTAAATAGTTCTGATGCAAATTATATTTCTAATTTAAATTGAATATACACCACCTTTCCAAAGTTATTACTTAAACTAATAATTTATTGCACAGCTTAAAGACCGAAAACGTAATGGCATAAACCAATAGTGTTTCCGGAAGATATTCCAAAAATAGATTATTATTGAAAATTACCACATCCATAGCAGAGTGAAATTGCAGCTGAAAGCGATGTTCGCAAATATAACGCATTATCCACTGTCTTAATCTCATTATATCTTAACTTTTTTCCATCTTCAATTACATTTTAAATGTATCTGGTCACAATTAACAGTCCTTATGCCATCTGCCTTTCACTTCTTGGATTTGAATATGTTAGTACGACTAAACTAGATCTACCTTTTCAATAGGTATCACGATTTCATTCGCAATCAGTTTGGACGAATTTTAACTGAAGAGACCTCCGAAGAATGCACAAACGTCTCCAAATTGATGAGAAAATAAATATTCAAATACGAAATTTCGAAGGAATACATTTGGTACACAATCGTATCTTTGTTTGGATTTTAAGAAGAAAACTTCCTGAATACGCCTTGATGTCTTGGCATGGTCAAGAAAGGTTTGCGTACGGAGGCTTGGCTAAACCAGCGGAAGAGGGCGAAGAGAGAGACAGTCATAGAAGGAGATTTTAAAACGAAAGGTCGCCGTGGGCCCCCTCTTGCGTACTGCGTAGGCGAACATGGAAAATTCCAAGGCGAGGGTTTGAACAGATTTCTCAGAAGAGGACTGGGGGAGGGGTCAACGAGAAACTCCTTGAACTGACGCCGTGGTCGTCTCAAGAAGAAATGTCGTCTCCAAAAGAAAACTCAAAACTCAAAAACTGCTTGCTTGCTATTTGGTGGCAATCACCGACAATTATCATATTACGCCTAAAATACTAGTTGCTTCGCTATATCGGTTTATCCACACAGAAATTGACTAATTACTCAATTGAGAGCACGCTATTGTAACATCCGAAAACACGGAATAATGAACATATATACGTTATATCGGATTAATACAAATAAAGTTACGCTATGAATCGTTGCCATGACATTGAATAAACAGTGATTGCTAAGGTTTAATTCTAAGGTCTCGGTAGACCAGTGGGTAGAGCGTTGGACTACTGAAAGGAGGGACCCGGGTTCGATTCCAGTGCAAGGCACTCTGGGCAGAGCCTTAGACATGTGAATTTTCGAGTACCAGGTCTTCCAGGGAGACCGGCACAGGGAAAGGATCTGGCCCCCTTAATACCCTGATGTGTTAATTTTCACACGCCGTATAGGGCTTAGTGCCGTGTCATCTCTACAATCCCCCTACTAAACCGACCATCGGGTTGATTACTGGGTTTATGGTTTTTTTTACTAGTTCAATTTAAATTGTACATAAACTGCATGAGCTATGGATTTAAAGATAACGGACAATTTAACAAGAGAAAAAATATTCGACTCATTGGAGGTATTCTAAGAGGTATGCGTTACGTTTTGTGAAGATGAAAAATGCCTATTGCATTCTACACACTTCATGTTCACCCGAAAAGAAGACCTTTGCCAGAAATGCACCGACGCTTTGTAATTGTTAAGAAAACAAGAGGCTAAAACGAAATTTCCAAAGAAAATGATACATTTGCCTTGTACATACACACGTTCGTATTTCAAGAAGAAAACTTGGCGATTGCCCTAATTTCTTGGCACGGTCAAGAAAAGGTTCGAGTACGGCTAATTACCAGCAAAAGAGGGGAGAGGGAGAGAGAGAGAGGGTCATACAAGGGGATTTGAGAACGAAAGGTCGCCGTGGGCCCCCTTGGCGTACTGCTGGGGCGAAAATGGAAAACCCAGGCCTCGGGAGAAAGGGGGGGAGGTATAAACAGATTTCTCAGAAGAGAACTGGTTGAAGATTTAGAAGAAACTCGTTGAACTGAAGCCGTGGTCGTCTCAAGAAGAAATGTAGGCAACTCCAACACTGCTTGCTTGCTATTTGGTGGCAACCACACTGTCAATTATCATATTACGACCGAGATACCTGCTGTTTCGCTATTAACCAGCCAACTGCGTTTCTGTGACTGTATTATATCGGTTAATCCACCAAGAAATTAACATGTAATTCGCTTGAAAGCACTCCAAAAAGACGAAAGAATGTACACACATGCAGGCAAGTTATTGCAAATAAAGTTATGCTATGAACCGTTGCCAAGACATTAAATAAACAGTGATTGTTAAGGTTTAATACTAAAGGTTGCAAATCATTAAATAAACAATCGCGTTACAGCGGACTCAAACTTTGGGAATTGTAAAAAAGAATCCCATTACATATCACTTAATAATACCAAATGGGCCAACGAGTGTCATTTAGCACACAGCGATAGAATTGCAACCTTATTACATAAAACCACAAACATATTTCGAGTGAACCAAATTCCTGATTATTCGAATTCCGGACGCATGATTCAAGGTTGGTTTACATTTCAAATAACTTTTAATGGCTATAAAAGCTAAGAGTGATTCCATAACTGATTCATTGACAATGCTTTGCTTAAGTATAGATGTTATTAAGTAGCAGTAGGAAATTTTTTAACTTGGTGGACCCAAGGAAACGGGGAATAAAACTGCTGCATGAATCAGTGGATTGAAAGTGTTGAAGTTTTTATTTAAAGTGAATCCAATGGAATAGCTGCTTGAGGAGATGATGCAATATGTCAAAGGGTATTGCAATGTGTCTTATTAGCATGACCTGTAGTCAATTACTACATACTGTTGTTCATTTCGATACATTTCTGTGAGTAGTTTAAATACATATATATATAATACAGGGTTCGACCGTAAAATAAGTGTACTGATTTTTTCCCGCCGCTCCAGGCGCGCCCAGCACCACTCTGACGGGCTGCGATTGGAGGGGGGTATGTTGGCAAGCGACGCTGAAAAAGGCAGTCGGCTCCGAGCTGTGGTGTAGTGAGGAGCTCTGTTAACGCGAACCTCCACGCTCGACCCACGTCACGGAACGCGATGGCGAAGTTTTTGGAGCAGCGTTATTCCATCAAATTTGCGGTAAAGCTTGGGAAATCGTCTACCGACACTGTCGGTATGATTAACCAGGCTTACGGGGAGTCAGTCATGTCCAGAAACATGATCTTTCGGTGGCACAAGATGTTCGTGGAGGGCAAGGAAGAGGTCGACGACGAACCACGGCCTGGTTTTTTCGCGGGTAATTGTTGAACAATTAATCCATAAATTATACGCAAGACGACGTTCTTTTGTTTTTAGAGACGATGTTTTAGGCGTTTAATAGGGAAATCTCCCTTTTTTAGAAATTTGTATCCTTCTTCATCCAGCGATTACAACTTCAATTCGCCCTCCCCCCAACACACAAATGGCTTCAAAGTTGGAATTTTCAATTCGCACAAATCAAACGAAGATGTTTCAATAGGCTTGATTGTTGTTCATTGTTACCATATAAACCAGGTTAACTCATGAAAACAGTCCAGAAGCAAGGAAAAACCCCAAGAAATGCATCAGATTTAGTTTTTTCGCGGGTAATTGTTGAACAATTAATCCATAAATTACGCGCAAGACGACGTTCTTTTGTTTTTAGAGACGATGTTTTAGGCGTTTCAAGGGCAGTTCTCCCCTTTTTTAGAAATTTGTATCCTTCTTAATCCAGCGATTAAACCTTAAATTCGCCCTCCCCCCAACACACAAATGGCTTCAAAGTTGGAATTTTCAGTTCGCACAAATCAAACGAAGGTGTTTCAATATGCTTGATTATTGTTCATTGCTACCAAATTAACCAATTTAAACCTCGAAATCAGTCCAAAAGAAAGCAAAAAACCGCAAGAAATGCATCAGGTGAAGTTTTTTACCGGGTAAATGTTGAACAATTAATCCATAAATTATGCGCAAGACGACGTTGTTTTGTTTTTGGAGACGATGTTTAAGGCTTGGAGTGTCTAGTTAGACAATGGATTTTTCGCTAATCTGAAATAGGCTTGGAAATTATGAAAGGTTATTCTTATGTACAAAAGATTAATATTTGTATTTATATAAGTTTAAACTCACTAAATTGAATAGGTTAGTAGAAAAAAATTAGTTTTCCAGGGACGAAATTGAAGATCTTTCGTTATGAACAGATCCCTGATTTCTGTGATGTGGGTTGTATAAATTAATTTTTGCTGTGAACCTAAAAGTAAAATCGATGTTTTGTAATTAAATATATATAAATAAAGGTTATGTCTAGAACTGATTTAAGTTTCAACCATTATTCTTTTCTGGCTAAGTTGAAATTAATCATAAGACTTTATAACGTGAACAAACGAAAATATTTTGGGGGTAGCTTCGAATTATTTAACTATTATCTTTTAAAAAAATATGAAATTCGATTTTTTACAATGTAATAATATGGAAAAAAAGATCACTTCTTGTACGTTGATAAGTTTCAACATTCAATCTTGCTCATTTAAGAGACAAAATATTATAAGATTATAACACTTGAACTTTCCAGCATATTTTGCGATCAGGTCGTCTTAAGTTTTCAAACGGAACGTGACATGGTGGTACATCCTACATGAATCCGAAATTTTCAACCGGAAAATGATTTTACCAACCCCGGGACAAGGAGGAGTGGTGATACCAGCATGGGATATCGACCAAAGTTTTCCCACCCCAGAACTAAAATCCATCAACGCAGCACTTCATGGTTTAAAACTAACTTAAGAACTATTAAACGAACTCAAAGTGTACAATGTCAATATAAAAATGTATTGTGACAAACAATTCAATATTGCTTATCTAAAGGGCGCGGCCTCATTTTCCATTATGTGGCGGAAAATGTTTTGTTTCATCACATTTTCGATCGTCAATGTCAAACCAGTGGCGCTGTTGCTATTGTAATGATAAAACAAAATAGTGTGCCTTGATTTAAATATTAATCAATTGTATAGATTTAAACATCAAACGTAATAGGCTACATTGTTGCTCCGTTGCTGTGGTAACTATTTATCAAAAATAAACCGCGGTCTACACAATTTGTCAATTTCTTGAATTTTCATCGAAAGTTATAAGCCACATTGTTGCATCGTTGCTGTGGTAATTATAAACAATGGTGTAACTTGTAATAAAATAATTAATAGTGTAATTAAAAGCGACTAAGTATACGTATATAATATATATATATATATATATATATATATATATATATATATATATATATATATATATATATATATATATATATTATATAGTTTTCACTCGACATTCCGTCAAGCAGACCGTTGATATGATGCTTGGTGGTTTGAGGTAGCTCTCAAAAATACCATAAATGGTGGGTTAAATTTTACAATGGATTTCCCTCGGAAAAACAAAGTTAAATCGATGGTCCGTCGTACAGTTCGTAACATTCTTTGACCCTTAGGCCATAAGTTAACGCTAAATAATGGTATTACATCAAATGAATCAAGACCGAGTCTATATTATCGTAACTGTTTCGTATTTAGGACAGTTTTTCGTGGTTTCCCTATCTTTTACAGTGTCCGTTGGTATTTTATCCATAGGGGCTCATTAATGAACTGAAGATAAACTCTAGTTAAATATTACATTTTAAAATCTTGGCCGATTATAGGACTAAACGGTTGTTCGTAATCATATCCCTGAAATTATGAAAAATCTCAGACTTACGGTGGATATCATGATCAATCAATAAAATTGATATATTCTGCCCACGAGTGTCAAGACGGTTGTAGACTACGGAATTTTCCATAAAACCATAACGAATATTTATTTTAGAACTAAAGGGCTACATCTCATATAACATAGCATTTAAGTCGACATGACCGACACTCCAATAAACTCAGTAATTTTATTTCTAATGAATAAAAATTACAGAATTTATTCTTCGACGTAGAATATGAGATATAAAATAAACAATGCGAATATGCAGGAGCAATATTAAAATTCAATCAAGCTTATGAAAAGTGATCAACCAGCTATGAAAATAAAAAGACATGCCCAGAGCACTAAGAAAAATCAATGCGAACTAGATGCAGTTGGTTTGAAAGAAGAAGGAGATAAGGATTATGCGGAAGGAAATTATGAGAATGCCCCAAGGAGATATCAAGTTGCCTTTTGTCAATCGGGAATTGAAATTCTTAGAATGAGATATGAGGCCTGAAAGAATAAAGCCCAGAATGTGTTGGAGGCTCTAAGATCTACATCTACATCTACTTAATACCCCGCAAGCCGCCGCAAGGGCGTGTGGCGGGGGGTGCTAGGACACCACCCATAATTTAGAAAAGAAAAAATTAAAAAAAAAAAAATCGCATACAATAACGACAAAATCATATATAAAAAAACATGGCATACATTCATGCATGAACACTTACACCCCACACACATGCAAAAAATGGCACGAGGCTGGCAAGGAATTATTTGGGAACGGAGGAGGGTATAGTAGGGCTTTGAAACATTTCCAGGCAGCTCACGGAAGGTCGAAATACAGCAATTGCAGTTTCATATGATTCTTCACATCTTTAAATCTTGTCACCCCTGCAGTTATTTTCCAACGGTCGAGCACACAGTGATAATAATCTTGTTTTCTAAACCCAACAGAGCCTTATATCCCATTCCCACAACTTGCTCTCTCTCAAAATCAATCACAACCTTCGTCTCGTTATCGATTCATTGCCTTTACCAGAGGAAAAACTTCACCTAATTCCTGCAATATTCTATCGCGAAGTCCATCTCAAGATTTGGTGCCTTGTTGGCTTTGATAATACGCAGGTGATGAAGGTAAAAAATAATAGAAACTTTATATTTCCACACACTTTTAATGCCCTCCGACCGCGGTACTGCGCATCGTCTCCATCACTACGTCTACGTAATACCCCTCAAGCCGCCGCAAGGGCGTGTGGCGGGGGGTGTTAGGTCACCAACCGTAAAAACGAAAAATTTCACATGCAAAAAACAACACGGAAAATTACACCCACAGCAGCGCACACACTCATGCAAAAATCCCTTCATCCAACACTCATGCAAACACATACACCGCAAAACAACTAAAAACTGCACACAAGGATATAGCACGAAAGCCATCCTACAACACGCAAGGCAGGACACAACAAGCAAGAATGTGAAACACCACCACCACACGAAAATGCACCACAAAAGACTCTACCCCATAAACGATGGTTTCAGGCGTTATTTTATGGAATCTGTTCATTCTTAAGCGGTTAAAATAATACTTTGTAATTCCACAGATTTATTTCACAAACACACGGTTCGGGTTTCGACGTACAACGTCATCTTCAGGTGCAGACATACAGGCGACCAACAAATATATACACTTAGACCGGGGGGAGGAAAATTGGGGGGAAGGAAAGGTAGAAAAGGGGGGGGGACTGGGGAGGAGGATGGTGGGTTTGTACACTCTACCCCCCAAATAGACTGTAAAACGAAGGGAATGCGACCCAACGTTGCAGGCACCAGGAATTTCCCCCCGCAGGGAGCGAGGAAAGGTTACGGTCCAGCGCCAAAGCCACGGAGGTGCCATGATTCGGCAAAGTCCCATCCGACGGGCGGTGTACGACCCTCTGGATGTCGCTAGCTGGCATTATATTTATTCCTCTCCAGCCCGGGTTCACTCCGCCCTTACAGCTCCTGCTTTCATCGATTGGAGATCCCCATCTGGTCACACATTTTCGGAATCAACGGATTTGCAGGCGTGCAGACCGTTGGGAAGGGAAAAATAGTGTTGGTTCGGATACCGCCGCCCCCGTCGTCAACACGTTAAATGCACATCATCCGCTACTAGGGCCATGTATCCACTGTTTCTTTGGCGAATTGAACCGCAATATGCCAATTACTTCGAACCTAGGGCCGATACCCGAGAAGCAGTGGATTGATTGATTGTTGTTCATTGTAACCAAATAAACCAATTTAAACCTCGAAATTAGTCCAAGAGCAAGGAAAAACCCCAAGAAATGCATCAGTTTAATTTTTTTTGCGGGTACTTGTTGAACAAATATTCCATAAATTAAGCGCAAGGCGACGTTCTTCTGTTTCTATCGTCAATGTTTAAGGCGTTTCCAAGGCATTTGTTTCATTTTAAGAAATTCGTATTCTTCTTCATCCAGCGATTAAAATTGACAACCCCCCCTCAATTTGCATCAAAAGTGCACTTCTCATTTCAATAAAATGCAAGGAAGATGTTTCAATAGGCTTGATTATTGTTCATTGCTACCAAATTAACCAATTTCATCCGCGAAATCAGTCCAAAAGCGAGCAAAAAACCCCAAGAAATGCATCAGATTAAGTTTGTCCCGGGTAAATGTTGAACAATTAATCCATAAATTATGCGCAAGACGACGTTGTTTTGTTTTTGGAGACGATGTTTAAGGCTTGGAGTGTCTAGTTAGACAATGGTCTTTTCGCTATTCTGAAATAGGCTTGGAAATTATGAAAGGTTATTCATATGTACAAAAGATTAATATTTGTATTTATATAAGTTTAAACTCACTAAATATAATAGATTAGTAGAAAAAAATTAGTTTGCCTGGGGCGAAATTGAAGATCTTTCGTTGTGAACAGATCCCTGATTTCTGTGATGTGGGTTGTATAAATTAATTTTTTGCTGTGAACCTAAAACTAAAATCGATGTTTTGTAATTAAATATATATAAATAAAGATTATGTCTAGAACTGATTTAAGTTTCAACCATTATTCTTTTCTGGCTAAGTTGAAATTAATCATAAGACTTTATAACGTGAACAAACGAAAATATTTTGGGGGTAGCTTCGAATTATTTAACTATTATCTTTTAAAAAAATATGAAATTAGATCTTTTTACAATGTAATAATATGGAAAATAAGATCACTTCTTGTAAGTTGATAAGTTTCAACATTCAATTTTGCTCATTTTAGAGACAAAATATTATAAGATTATAACACTTGAACTTTCCAGCATAGTTTGCGATCAGGTCGTCTTAAGTTTTCAACGGAACGTGACATGGTGGTACATCCTATAAGAATCCGAAATTTTCAACCGGAAAATGATCTTACCAAGGCCAACAACGGAAGACATCGTGGTCTTCAGGGATGCAACCCCGGGACAAGGAGGAGTGGTGATACCAGCATGGGATATCGACCAAAGTTTTCCCACCCCAGAACTAAAATCCATCAACGCAGCACTTCATGGTTTAAAACTAACTTTAGAACTATTGAACGAACTCAAAGTGTACAATGTCAATATAAAAATGTATTGTGACAAACAATTCAATATTGCTTATCTAAAGGGCGCGGCCTCATTTTCCATTATGTGGCGGAAAATGTTTTCTTTCATCACATTTTCGATCGTCAATGTCAAACCAGTGGCGCTGTTGCTATTGTAATGATAAAACAAAATAGTGTGCCTTGATTTAAATATTAATCAATTGTATAGATTTAAACATCAAACGTAATAGGCTACATTGTTGCTCCGTTGCTGTGGTAACTATTTATCAAAAATAAACCGCGGTCTACACAATTTGTCAATTTCTTGAATTTTCATCGAAAGTTATAAGCCACATTGTTGCATCGTTGCTGTGGTAATTATAAACAATAGTGTAACGTGTAAATAAATAATTAATAGTATTGTTAAAAGCGACTAAATATACATATATTTATATATATATACATAAAAAGGTTTGTATTGTATATATTCATATACATTTATATACGGTATGTTCTCGTCGTAATTTTAGTTTTCACTCGAAATTCCGTCAAGCAGACCGTTGATATGATGCTTGGTGGTTTGAGGTAGCTCTCAAAAATACCATAATTGGTGTGTATAACATTACAATGGATTTCCCTCGGAAAAACAAAGTTAAATCGATGGTCCGTCGTACAGTCCGTAACAGTCTTTGACCCTTAGGCATTAAGTTAACGCTAAATAATGGTATTACATCAAATGAATCAAGACCGAGTCTATATTATCGTAACTTTTTCGTATTTAGGACATTTTTTCGTGGTTTCCCTATCTTTTACAGTGTCCGTTGGGATTTTATCCTTATTCGTAATCACAACCCTGACATTATGAAAAATCTCCGACTTAGGGTGGATATCATGATCAATCAATAAAATTGATATATTCTGCCCACGAGTGTCAAGACGGTTGTAGACTACGGAATTTTCCATAAAACCAGCACGAATATTTATTTTAGAAGTAAACATCTCATATAACATAACATTTAAGTCGCAATGACTGACACTCCAATAAACTCAGTAATCTTATTTCTAATGAATAAAAATTACAGAATTTACTCTTTGACGTAGAATATGAGATAAACTCAGTAATCTTATTTCTAATGAATAAAAATTACAGAATTTACTCTTTGACGTAGAATATGAGATATTAATAAACAATGCGAATATGCAGGAGCAATATTAAAATTCAATCAAGCTTATGAAAAGTGATCAACCAGCTATGAAAATAAAAAGACATGCCCAGAGCACTAAGAAAAATCAATGCGAACTAGATGCAGTTGGTTTGAAAGAAGAAGGAGATAAGGATTATGCGGAAGGAAATTATGAGAATGCCCCAAGGAGATATCAAGTTGCCTTTTGTCAATCGGGAATTGAAATTCTTAGAATGAGATATGAGGCCTGAAAGAATAAAGCCCAGAATGTGTTGGAGGCTCTAAGATCTACATCTACATCTACTTAATACCCCGCAAGCCGCCGCAAGGGCGTGTGGCGGGGGGTGCTAGGACACCACCCATAATTTAGAAAAGAAAAAATTAAAAAAAAAAAAATCGCATACAATAACGACAAAATCATATATAAAAAAAACATGGCATACATTCATGCATGAACACTTACACCCCACACACATGCAAAAAATGGCACGAGGCTGGCAAGGAATTATTTGGGAACGGAGGAGGGTATAGTAGGGCTTTGAAACATTTCCAGGCAGCTCACGGAAGGTCGAAATACAGCAATTGCAGTTTCATATGATTCTTCACATCTTTAAATCTTGTCACCCCTGCAGTTATTTTCCAACGGTCGAGCACACAGTGATAATAATCTTGTTTTCTAAACCCAACAGAGCCTTATATCCCATTCCCACAACTTGCTCTCTCTCAAAATCAATCACAACCTTCGTCTCGTTATCGATTCATTGCCTTTACCAGAGGAAAAACTTCACCTAATTCCTGCAATATTCTATCGCGAAGTCCATCTCAAGATTTGGTGCCTTGTTGGCTTTGATAATACGCAGGTGATGAAGGTAAAAAATAATAGAAACTTTATATTTCCACACACTTTTAATGCCCTCCGACCGCGGTACTGCGCATCGTCTCCATCACTACGTCTACGTAATACCCCTCAAGCCGCCGCAAGGGCGTGTGGCGGGGGGTGTTAGGTCACCAACCGTAAAAACGAAAAATTTCACATGCAAAAAACAACACGGAAAATTACACCCACAGCAGCGCACACACTCATGCAAAAATCCCTTCATCCAACACTCATGCAAACACATACACCGCAAAACAACTAAAAACTGCACACAAGGATATAGCACGAAAGCCATCCTACAACACGCAAGGCAGGACACAACAAGCAAGAATGTGAAACACCACCACCACACGAAAATGCACCACAAAAGACTCTACACCATAAACGATGGTTTCAGGCGTTATTTTATGGAATCTGTTCATTCTTAAGCGGTTAAAATAATACTTTGTAATTCCACAGATTTATTTCACAAACACACGGTTCGGGTTTCGACGTACAACGTCATCTTCAGGTGCAGACATACAGGCGACCAACATATATATACACTTAGACCGGGGGGAGGAAAATTGGGGGGAAGGAAAGGTAGAAAAGGGGGGGGGACTGGGGAGGAGGATGGTGGGTTTGTACACTCTACCCCCCAAATAGACTGTAAAACGAAGGGAATGCGACCCAACGTTGCAGGCACCAGGAATTTCCCCCCGCCGGGAGCGAGGAAAGGTTACGGTCCAGCGCCAAAGCCACGGAGGTGCCATGATTCGGCAAAGTCCCATCCGACGGGCGGTGTACGACCCTCTGGATGTCGCTAGCTGGCATTATATTTATTCCTCTCCAGCCCGGGTTCACTCCGCCCTTACAGCTCCTGCTTTCATCGATTGGAGATCCCCATCTGGTCACACATTTTCGGAATCAACGGATTTGCAGGCGTGCAGACCGTTGGGAAGGGAAAAATAGTGTTGGTTCGGATACCGCCGCCCCCGTCGTCAACACGTTAAATGCACATCATCCGCTACTAGGGCCATGTATCCACTGTTTCTTTGGCGAATTGAACCGCAATATGCCAATTACTTCGAACCTAGGGCCGATACCCGAGAAGCAGTGGATTGATTGATTGTTGTTCATTGTAACCAAATAAACCAATTTAAACCTCGAAATTAGTCCAAGAGCAAGGAAAAACCCCAAGAAATGCATCAGTTTAATTTTTTTTGCGGGTACTTGTTGAACAAATATTCCATAAATTAATCGCAAGGCGACGTTCTTCTGTTTCTATCGTCAATGTTTAAGGCGTTTCCAAGGCATTTGTTTCATTTTAAGAAATTCGTATTCTTCTTCATCCAGCGATTAAAATTGACAACCCCCCCTCAATTTGCATCAAAAGTGCACTTCTCATTTCAATAAAATGCAAGGAAGATGTTTCAATAGGCTTGATTATTGTTCATTGCTACCAAATTAACCAATTTCATCCGCGAAATCAGTCCAAAAGCGAGCAAAAAACCCCAAGAAATGCATCAGATTAAGTTTGTCCCGGGTAAATGTTGAACAATTAATCCATAAATTATGCGCAAGACGACGTTGTTTTGTTTTTGGAGACGATGTTTAAGGCTTGGAGTGTCTAGTTAGACAATGGTCTTTTCGCTATTCTGAAATAGGCTTGGAAATTATGAAAGGTTATTCATATGTACAAAAGATTAATATTTGTATTTATATAAGTTTAAACTCACTAAATATAATAGATTAGTAGAAAAAAATTAGTTTGCCTGGGGCGAAATTGAAGATCTTTCGTTGTGAACAGATCCCTGATTTCTGTGATGTGGGTTGTATAAATTAATTTTTTGCTGTGAACCTAAAACTAAAATCGATGTTTTGTAATTAAATATATATAAATAAAGATTATGTCTAGAACTGATTTAAGTTTCAACCATTATTCTTTTCTGGCTAAGTTGAAATTAATCATAAGACTTTATAACGTGAACAAACGAAAATATTTTGGGGGTAGCTTCGAATTATTTAACTATTATCTTTTAAAAAAATATGAAATTAGATCTTTTTACAATGTAATAATATGGAAAATAAGATCACTTCTTGTAAGTTGATAAGTTTCAACATTCAATTTTGCTCATTTTAGAGACAAAATATTATAAGATTATAACACTTGAACTTTCCAGCATAGTTTGCGATCAGGTCGTCTTAAGTTTTCAACGGAACGTGACATGGTGGTACATCCTATAAGAATCCGAAATTTTCAACCGGAAAATGATCTTACCAAGGCCAACAACGGAAGACATCGTGGTCTTCAGGGATGCAACCCCGGGACAAGGAGGAGTGGTGATACCAGCATGGGATATCGACCAAAGTTTTCCCACCCCAGAACTAAAATCCATCAACGCAGCACTTCATGGTTTAAAACTAACTTTAGAACTATTGAACGAACTCAAAGTGTACAATGTCAATATAAAAATGTATTGTGACAAACAATTCAATATTGCTTATCTAAAGGGCGCGGCCTCATTTTCCATTATGTGGCGGAAAATGTTTTGTTTCATCACATTTTCGATCGTCAATGTCAAACCAGTGGCGCTGTTGCTATTGTAATGATAAAACAAAATAGTGTGCCTTGATTTAAATATTAATCAATTGTATAGATTTAAACATCAAACGTAATAGGCTACATTGTTGCTCCGTTGCTGTGGTAACTATTTATCAAAAATAAACCGCGGTCTACACAATTTGTCAATTTCTTGAATTTTCATCGAAAGTTATAAGCCACATTGTTGCATCGTTGCTGTGGTAATTATAAACAATAGTGTAACGTGTAAATAAATAATTAATAGTATTGTTAAAAGCGACTAAATATACATATATTTATATATATATACATAAAAAGGTTTGTATTGTATATATTCATATACATTTATATCCGGTATGTTCTCGTCGTAATTTTAGTTTTCACTCGAAATTCCGTCAAGCAGACCGTTGATATGATGCTTGGTGGTTTGAGGTAGCTCTCAAAAATACCATAATTGGTGTGTATAATATTACAATGGATTTCCCTCGGAAAAACAAAGTTAAATCGATGGTCCGTCGTACAGTCCGTAACAGTCTTTGACCCTTAGGCATTAAGTTAACGCTAAATAATGGTATTACATCAAATGAATCAAGACCGAGTCTATATTATCGTAACTTTTTCGTATTTAGGACATTTTTTCGTGGTTTCCCTATCTTTTACAGTGTCCGTTGGGATTTTATCCTTATTCGTAATCACAACCCTGACATTATGAAAAATCTCCGACTTAGGGTGGATATCATGATCAATCAATAAAATTGATATATTCTGCCCACGAGTGTCAAGACGGTTGTAGACTACGGAATTTTCCATAAAACCAGCACGAATATTTATTTTAGAAGTAAACATCTCATATAACATAACATTTAAGTCGCAATGACTGACACTCCAATAAACTCAGTAATCTTATTTCTAATGAATAAAAATTACAGAATTTACTCTTTGACGTAGAATATGAGATAAACTCAGTAATCTTATTTCTAATGAATAAAAATTACAGAATTTACTCTTTGACGTAGAATATGAGATATTAATAAACAATGCGAATATGCAGGAGCAATATTAAAATTCAATCAAGCTTATGAAAAGTGATCAACCAGCTATGAAAATAAAAAGACGCCCAGAGCACTAAGAAAAATCAATGCGAACTAGATGCAGTTGGTTTGAAAGAAGAAGGAGATAAGGATAATGGGGGAGGAAATTATGGGAATGCCCCAAGGATATTTCAAGTGGCCTTTTGTCAATCGGGAATTGAAATTCTTAGAATGAGATATTAGGCCTGAAAGAATAAAGCCCAGAATGAATTGGAGGCTGGCTCTAAGATGGCACGAGGCTGGCAAGGAATTATTTGGGAACGGAGGAGGGTATAGTAGGGCTTTGAAACATTTCCAGGCAGCTCACGGAAGGTCGAAATACAGCAATTGCAGTTTCATATGATTCTTCACATCTTTAAATCTTGTCACCCCTGCAGTTATTTTCCAACGGTCGAGCACACAGTGATAATAATCTTGTTTTCTAAACCCAACAGAGCCTTATATCCCATTCCCACAACTTGCTCTCTCTCAAAATCAATCACAACCTTCGTCTCGTTATCGATTCATTGCCTTTACCAGAGGAAAAACTTCACCTAATTCCTGCAATATTCTATCGCGAAGTCCATCTCAAGATTTGGTGCCTTGTTGGCTTTGATAATACGCAGGTGATGAAGGTAAAAAATAATAGAAACTTTATATTTCCACAGACTTTTAATGTCCTCCGACCGCGGTGCTGCGCATCGTCGCCATCACTACGTCTACATCTACATAATACCCCGCAAGTCGCCGCAAGGGCGTGTGGCGGGGGGTGTTAGGTCACCAACCGTAAAAACGAAAAATTTCACATGCAAAAAACAACACGGAAAATTACACCCACAGCAGCGCACACACTCATGCAAAAATCCCTTCATCCAACTCTCATGCAAACACATATATCGCAAAACAAGTAAAAACTGCACCCCAGGATGTAGCACGAAAGCCATCCTACAACACGCAAGCCAGGACACAACAAGCAGGAATGTGAAACACCACTACCACACGAACATGCACCACAAAAGACTCTACCCCATAATCGATGGTTTCAGGCGTTATTTTATGGAATCGGTTCATTCTTAAGCGGATAAAATAACACTTTGAAATTCCACAGTTTTATTTCACAAACACACGATTCGGGTTCCGACGTACAACGTCATCTTCAGGTACAGACATACAGGCGACCAACATATATATACTCTTAGACCGGGGGAAGGAAAGATAGAAAAGGGGGTGGGGCTGGGGAGGAGGATGGTGGGTTTTCACACTCTACCCCCCAAATAGATTGGTATTTTTTAACTGGGCAAGTATAGCCGCATGGTTACTGCTTCCGTCTTTTATTTCATTATTAGTAATAATTTTGAGCATATAATTCCCAAATATATCCAGTGTATTTGGCCCCGTGTGGGTGATTAAGCAATTTGTTCTAAGGAGGGTCTATCACATCGGAAACGCGGTGATATATTAATTTTCGAAACCCTCCTTCGAACCGGATAACATACGAATTACAGCAATTGCAGTTGACTTCTTTCATCATTCACTTGTTTATTAGAATTTAGCATTTCAATCGAGGATTAAATTGTGTGTGTTGGTGGGCCCGCAAACGGAGGAATCTCTCATAATTTAATTAATATTGGAATTATTTAACCTCTGTTAATGTTGATTTGGATATTATTGCCAATCGCTTCACCTCTGTCTGTTCTTTGGAGGAATATACTTCTGATTTCATTATACTTGGAAGGAAAAACATTTCATCGTTCGGAGTTCTCTAAACCTATGCTTTGTTCTCGCCTTATGTTCCGATTAAATTCCTGATACTTTATCCCTATCTTATTTCTCTGGAACCATTCCCGTATCATTCCTTTTTTTTTGTCGTGTCATAACAGTTGCGAGGGCAAAAGGCCTCGCCACCATATTCCCTTTCCTCAATTGAAAACGGCGTATGAGACTAAAGAAGGTGGCCTGAAATCTTGCTGGGGAACCATGATATTAGGAAGTGATAGCGGGGCTTTTATGCTTCCATATCTTTAGAAAGAAATGGAACAGAGACATTGCAGAAGGTGGGGAAGCCTTTGCGCTGAGAACTTTTATGACGAAACAAAGAGGAAGATCAATAAGGAATGTTTCCAGAGAAAAGAGATATGCAGATCATACCAGGGAAATGAGAGTGATTACGAATGATAAATGCAAAGTAGTCGCATATGTGATAACGGGGGCTGGATAGAATTAACTGGCTTAGTAAGTGCCTTTCTGCTTAGCCAAGAGAAAAATATTAGGAAGAATCATTATTTTTTATAAGGCCAAGAGCACTCGGAAGGTCTCAAAACGCTTGTGGGCGTCGGGCAGTCGCTCACGTATCTCCTTCTGTATTCGGAAGTTTGAGCGAGAAGATCAACGGAGGGAGGCCTTCTCATCTGGCCGTGTGTGTCGTGAGTACCCAGTATACTTCTACCGAGTCCAAATTAAATGGTAACTAAACATTCATAGGAATATTTGGTAGAAGTATTTGCATTTGTAGAAATTAGCGGTAATTCGTTCGAACTCCTCGGGTCGGGATAACATTTCGTCTTCACTCCTTCCAAAATTTGCCTTAACTCCAACCAGCCCGTATCATTGTCAGCCCTTGCGGGCGCACAATAAACCGTACCGGTGGGCGAAACCCACCTTTACCGGTCATTTTACATAAATAAAACCCTTGGCATTGCAAAAACCTGACAATAGTATGCGTGTATGTTTGTGAGAAACGAGAAACTTAATACTAAGTGTAACAGGACTGTTACACCCTAACAGAATACAATCTAAGGTGAACGAGCCGACAGGAAACGGTTCGTGGATAAGACTAAGCTAAAAACTAGGCGGGGGAGAATACATGTCGGGGAAGCTTCGATGGAATTAACACAGGGAAGCATTACATAACCAGAAAGGAAACAAAACAATAGAAAAAAAGAAAAAGTGGCGAAGGGAGTGCCGTACATTCTAAGAGCAGACATAGGAAAGACTCATAGGCGAGTAATATCTTTAGGCAGTGTATACGTATGCTTTCGGTTGACATTGTAATCCCAAATTGACGTTAGCAGCGGATTGCCCGTTGCTTTCAGGCGCGAATGAAATTTGGATGCTTGCGTACGAAGGAAATCCGCGACGGACGGGATTCCGTGGGCGGCAAGCACATCGGACATGCGCGTCCTGCGGCTAATGTGCAATAATCCGCGGATTGATTTATTTTGAATGATTTCCAGGTGGCGCCATGTTGTTTTACGATTGGCGAAGATGGAGCTTGCGTATAGGAATTTGGGCCGAATTATCGCCTTGTAAAGGCGCATTCGGTCCTTGTGATTGAGCGGCGACGTCGTCAAGGTGAGGCAAGACAGCTTGTTCCTTGCGACAATCGCCGACGTTCGGCAATGGTCCAGATGAGGTCGGAAAGTCAGTTTTTCGTCGAGAACGACGCCGAGGAAGCGGTGCGTGGAAGCTCTAGGAATCACATGTTTTTGGAGCGTAATAGGAATGTGAGGGGTGCGTTTACGTCGTCGAGCGAAGTGGACGTGTGTGCTTTTGTCGGCGTTTATTGTAATTTTCCATGTTGACGTCCACTTGTGCAGTTTCCGTAGGTGAGTGTTGATGCGCCGAATGTTTGCCGATCGAAAACGGGACGACGCAGCGATAGCCGTGTCGTCTGCGTACATGTAGAGTGACGTGTGGGGCGTGGACGGTATATCATTGACGAATAAATTGAATAAGAAAGGACTTAAAAGGGAGCCCTGTGGAACGCCGGCGGCGGCGGTCTTCACGGATTAAAGGGAATTCCCCAAACAAACCCGAAATCGGCGATTGGCGAGAAAGCTGCGAATCATTAGGATGATAGGGGGAGGAAAGGTTCATTTTGAAAAGGAGACCGTTGTGCCATACCCTGTCGAACGCACGGGCGATATCGAGAAACACCGCGTCCGTGGATCGACGAAGGTTGAAACCGTGCGAAATACGTTCGTACAAGCGAAGGAATTTAAATTCCGCGGAAACGCGGGAGCGAAAACCAAACTGCTCCGGGCGAAAAATTGCTTGGTCGTGCGCGTGCGATTCTAGCAAGGAGAGAAGGACCCGCTCAAAGATTTTGGACGCGTTTGAGAGCAGAGTAATTGGTCGGAAATTACCCGGTATCGTGGCGTCTTTCCCTGGCTTTGGAAGGAGGATAACTTTCCCTGTTTTTCAAGGGGAGGGGAAGTGGGCGGAAAGGTAACAATTATTTATTAGGTCGGAAAGGATGAGGGGGAAGATAGGTACTTGGGCCGCAAGAATAAGTTCCCGATTTGACACGTTGTCAAACCCGGGCGCCTTTTTCGGCGGCAGCGAGGTTAAGATGGACTTTATTTCGTCCGCAGACGTTATCAGGGGGAGATCGGTAGGATTGGAAGGGAGCTTCGCGAGGAATTTACGGACTTAATGATCCGCAGGGGAAGGGGAAGGATCGGCGGCCATCGTATTTTCAAGGAACACCGCCAGGATCTCCGCCTTTTGGGTAGGGTCGAAAATTAATCTGTGGATTGATTTCAACGGAGGATTGGTCGGTTTGGGGGAGCGACGAAGGGACTTGGAAATTTTCCACAGAGAGTTATCCTCGAAGGACAGAGAGGAAACATGACGCATCCACTCTTGAGAGGAAAAGGCAGCACTGGAGCGCCTGACGTCAGCATGGAGCCGATTGTAAAGGGACTTGTCCCAGGGCAATCGGTCCCTTTGCCATGCAGGGCGAGCGGCATTCCTAGCTTTAATCTTCTCAAGAATGTGAGGAGGAAGGGCACGGCTTTTTCTCCCAGATTTGGGAGGGACTAGTGACGTAATACGGCGCTTCGCTTCCGCAAAGGCTTCCGAAACGGCCTCGGCACGGCGGTCAAGGTCCTCGGGGGAGGGGGACGAGAGAGGAGAGATCGGTGCCAGGACGTCTGCGAGGGCATCTGGTAAGCGGTCGGGGGAGGTTGAGCACGTGTTGAGGAAAGAGGGAGATGAAAAAGGATGGGAAGATGGTCCGAAGTGAAGCCGTGGACCACGGAAGGAGGAGAGATGAAAGGGAGATTAACAGAGACACCGAAGTCTATGATGCTGACGGAGGAATGGGATCGGGAAATATGCGTCGGCTCGGAAGGAGCCAATATGGACGCAGACTTCGATTCAATAAATGACTGCAGAATTCTCCCGTTGTAATTTGGGTTAGAACAGTTCCATTGAAAACTGCGTGCGTTCCAATCGCCGATGAATAAGCCCGATTTTCGCGGGGAAATCAGGCGCTCGAGGTCGTCTTTATTCAATTTATTCGGTCTACTGCATAATTGGTAGATGGAAAATATGTTTAGAGTACCATGCGTTGTATGTACTTCGATTCCTAGAGCTTCCATGCTGGAGAGAATGGGAACGGTAAGAAGGGAATGAGGAACAACACGTTTAACAAGGATTGCAACTCCTCCGCCGGGTTTGTGTCTGTCAAGACGGTGTGTGTAGTACTCCGGAGAGTAAAATGAGATGTGTGGCTTCAGAAAGGTTTCCTGAAGAAGCAGTATATCAATGTGGTGTAACGCGGCATAGTTTAAAAGTTCGTGTTTTTTGTTGAGCAGGCTATTACAATTCCAGGATAGGATTTTTAGTGGTCGACGCAACGGCGTACACGGGGAATTAAACGTGTAGACGGAGGAGTTGCTCGAGAATAAAAATCTCTTTCGCTTCGATAGTCGGGGCCTGCTGAATTACGGACATTATTCCGCGGAACCATTGCAGCAGGTCCGTAGTATCGGAAGCAGCGGAGGAAAGGAGGGGAGGTTGCCGAAGGCCGCGGAGGGGAGGGGAAGGGGGAACTGGCGCCGGGCCGGCTGGCGGCGGCGAAGGGGAAGACTGAGTAGCAGGGAGCGGGGGAAACTCCGCTCTGGAGGTCATCGCCCGGGCGAAGGAGCGAGAGAGGGCAGGGGGGGGCGGTCACCGAAGGAACAGGGACAGCTGGCGCGATGTTTTTACGCTTTGCTTGCAATCTTTTGGCTTCCTTGTGTACGGTGCAGCCGCGATAATTCGCCGGATGGGCGTTGCCGCAGAGGAAGCATAATGCAGCCTCTTCCCGGGGTTTCGTGCATTCACTACTAAGGTGCTTGCCACCGCATCCAACGCAATTGGGTTGCAAGAAGCAATGATTCTTCGTGTGTCCTATGCGTTGACAACGGTGGCATTGCACCGGTTCATTGGGTTTGCGGAATATATTCACCGCGACGCGTAATCCCGCGAGGGATTGAATTTGGAGGAAAGCTTCCGTGTCGACGGAGCTTTCGCAAGCGATATGGCACGTAGTAGTCGGATATCGTGCGACTTCTTTAATGTTATTGACCTTTTCAATGTCCGACGGGCGGGTTGAAAAAATACGGCGAGCGACAATCACCGGAAAACCAAGAGATTGCAAATGCGCCGTAATTTCGGATTCCTCGATCGACGGAAGAATACCTTTAATCGCGAATTCACGCCGACGACTGCCAGGGAGTTGGTAAGTTACGTAAGGAACGTTCAGTTCCTTAAGGATCACAGAAACCTTGTTGTAATCGTCAATGCTACAACATTTAATGATTGCAGAATTATTACCCGTGGAGTTGGCGACCGGGGGAAACTGACAAGCTCGTGTGATACGCACGAACATCTCCGACCAGTTTTTAGTGTCGGCGAAACGGAAAGGGGGAATTTTTCCCTTGTTCCCGCTCGAAGCGGGAACCGAATCGGACATCGGCCGCGGTTGTGGTCGCGGAGCACTGTTTCCGACTAAATTTGCGGGGTTGGACGTCGTAGAATCGGTGAGCAAGGAGTATTTATTTGAAATCGGCACCGGAGCGAACGGGAGCTCGGATAAAGCGCCTGAGGCCATATGTCGCCGGCGCTTTGACGACACCACCTGGAAATTATCCCCTATTGAAATACTATCGTTTGAAGCAACATTCACAATGCCAATGGGTGCGCTTTGCTGACTCTGGCGGTCAGGCACATGTCGCGCATTATGATCAGTAGTGGAATGACCGGCAAGGAGGGAATCACTCACCGCATCCGGGGCGGAGCTGGTCGCCATTGGCTCGGCCGAGATTGGTGTGGAAGCCGAGTGGCAAGCATCAGGGGCGGAAGATCCGCTGACTCCTGCTGAAGGCGAGGGTGTCGCGTGATGAGCGGCGGAAGGCAGGTCCTTAGGCTGTAAAAGGAAGGGAATGCGACCCAACGTTGCAGGTACCAGGAATTTCCCCCCGCCGGGAGGGATGAGGGACTGAGAGGGAAACTTAAAAACAGATTAACAGAACACGAATGATGTCATGCGGAAAGAAAGGGTTATTCTAACAAAACACATAAGGTTAGTGGAGGAGCATGCATTTAAATAGAACTAATTATTTTTTAGACACTGAGAGTGGCAAATGGAATTTTTGCTATCTATAACCCTGCAGTTGCTATCCCGTATTGTCCGTGGGAAGAAGGAGTCCTTGAGTCGGCTAGTCCTGGCATCTATTTCCCGAATTTTATATGCATGTTCCAAGCGACCAATGTATATAGGAGTACGAATAATTTGCGAGACCTCGGTGCTGAAACATAAGGATCTGAATTTATTTAATAATTTTATTCCCTCATTGAATCTTCCCTCTGCCAATGATTCCCACCCCAAATCCATGAGCATTTCGGTCACGGTTTGCGTTTTATCGTAGGAATTTTTTACAAAACGGGCTGCCCGGCGTTGAACCTTCTCAATTTCCCGAATGAGACCTTTTTCACTTGGATCCCACACACTGCATGCATATTCTAATGCGCGGAAGTGCATAGTTTCCATTATTTTATTACCCTCATCAGGAAGGAATTCCACTAGTTAATCCCGAAACTTTTAACTCTACGCAGCTGTTTTAATTTTGTATTCTCGTAATTCTATATATATTTATTCTCTTAGTACGTTGAAATTTGCCTTTTTACATTGGTATTTTTCAATTTACAAGTATAGCCGTATGGTCACTGCTTCCGTCTTTTATTTCATTGTTAGTAATAATTTTGGGCATATAAGTCCCAAATATATCCAGTGTATTTGGCCCCGTGTGGGTGATTAAGCAATTTGTTCTAAGGAGGGTCTATCAAATCGGAAACGCGGTGATATATTAATTTTCGAAACCCTCCTTCGAACCGGATAACATACGAATTACAGCAATTGCAGTTGACTTCTTTCATCATTCACTTGTTTATTAGAATTTAGCATTTCAATCGAGGATTAAATTGTGTGTGTTGGTGGGCCCGCAAACGGAGGAATCTCTCATAATTTAATTAATATTGGAATTATTTAACCTCTGTTAATGTTGATTTGGATATTATTGCCAATCGCTTCACCTCTGTCTGTTCTTTGGAGGAATATACTTCTGATTTCATTATACTTGGAAGGAAAAACATTTCATCGTTCGGAGTTCTCTAAACCTATGCTTTGTTCTCGCCTTATGTTCCGATTAAATTCCTGATACTTTATCCCTATCTTATTTCTCTGGAACCATTCCCGTATCATTCCTTTTTTTTTGTCGTGTCATAACAGTTGCGAGGGCAAAAGGCCTCGCCACCATATTCCCTTTCCTCAATTGAAAACGGCGTATGAGACTAAAGAAGGTGGCCTGAAATCTTGCTGGGAAACCATGATATTAGGAAGTGATAGCGGGGCTTTTATGCTTCCATATCTTTAGAAAGAAATCGAACAGAGACATTGCAGAAGGTGGGGAAGCCTTTGCGCTGAGAACTTTTATGACGAAACAAAGAGGAAGATCAATAAGGAATGCTTCCAGAGAAAAGAGATATGCAGATGATACCAGGGAAATGAGAGTGATTACGAATGATAAATGCAAAGTAGTCGCATATGTGATAACGGGGGCTGGATAGAATTAACTGGCTTAGTAAGAGCCTTTCCACTGAGCCAAAAAAAAAATATTAGGAAGAATCATTTTCTAAAAGGCGAAGAGTACCCGGAAGGTCTCAAGACGCTTGTGGGCGCCCGGCAGCCGCTCACGTATCTCATTCCGCAATTGGAAGTTGGAGCGACAGGATCATCCGAGGTCTTCCCATCTGGCCGTGTGTGTCGTGAGTACCCAGTATACTTCTACCGAGTCCAAATTAAATGGTAACTAAACATTCATAAGCATATTCGGTAGAAGTATTTGCATTTCTAGAATTTAGCGGTAATTCGTTCAAACTCCTCGGGTCGGGATAACATTTCGTCTTCACTCCTTCCAAAATATGCCTCAACTCCATCTACCACGTGCACCTATAAGTATAGCTGATCTTGCGATGTTTAATTTTTTTCTGACTTGTTCTTTCAAGTTTTCTTGGTATTTATAAAGTGACTTTCATTTTCTTCCCATAGTGATTTTTGGGTGTTCGGGGAAAGAATGAGTTTTGGTGTACATCTGTATTGGAATCCATCACCTGTATTTTATTTTTGTGTCGTGTGTTTGTGTGGTCTGATTTACCTGTGTAGTTTAGAGCCGTTATTAGTCCTGTAGCGACATCGTTAAACTCGTTTGTTCTGAACCTCTTTAAGAAGTCTTAGCTTCGCTTTTTTTCTTGAGTGTTAATCCCAAATGTTATCTGAATTGGTTGTTAGTGTTTTATTGTTGTTGTATTAAGTCTTTTTCTTTAAAATGTGCCTTGTATTGATATATTTTAACTCGAATAGGATAGCCTCATTGTCACTGCTTCCGTCTATTATTTGAGTGTTAGAAATTATTTCGGGCATAGAAGTCGCAAATATAACTAGTATGCTTTGACCCGTGTGTGGGACATAACAATTTATTCTCGGGGTGTTTTGTGAATAAATGGAGGAGTAGTTGTCATTAATCTCGGTTCTTGGCACATGTTTCCTAAAAGGACGAACTTAGACGGCCTTTAAAACGCGAATTTTATCGCCCAGGCAGTGCGGACGAAAAATAGGATGTTTCAAAAAAAGACGTTGAATAATGAAAATATGCCCGAAACCGACTGTTTTGAAGGGAAAGAGGCGACAAAATGTTCATTTAATTCAGTAAAATGTTTTAAAAAAACGAGTTGATGAAATATAAAGACTGACTTGCGAATTTTCTCCCCTCGGGACTGCGGACGAAATATAGAATGTTCCCGAAACAGACTTATAAATAATATTCCCGAAACCGACTGTTTTATAGCGACCCCGCAAGGGAACCCGATCCGGAGCAGGAGTAACTGCAGGAGGAGGAAGCCGAGCAACATGGTGCCGCTGCAGCAACCGACGATAATAGTTCAAGGACCTCCGCGCCAGTGCCAACGCCAGAACCCGGATCAGCAGAGAACCAGAGCGGCAACATACCAAGGTTTAAAATTTATTTTTTTCCAAGAACAATAAGAGAACAGAATGCTTCTAGGGGAGTTCCCCCAGGAGTAGGTTCGACACAATAAGCATTAACCTACAAGGTTATATATATATATATATATATATACATACATATATATATGTATATATATATTTATATATGTATATGCATATATATATACTCGTATGTAGATATATATATATATATGCATATGTATATATATATATATATATATATATATATATATATATATATATATATATATATATATATATATATATATATATATATACACATATATATATATTTATACATATATATATACATATATATACACATATATATACAAATTTATGTAGATATATTTATTTATATATAATTATTTATATATGTATAATCCCCACTCCCCTTTCATCGTGAAACTGCTACTGCACCCCCTACCACAAACCTTTTCCGTTGCTCGGAGGGTAATTATGTTTCGCAGTGTAAATATGATATAGTTGCTAGGAGTCATATTCTCTGTATTGATTCTGGACAAAGATAAAAGGAAGAACCCCTAAGAAAAAAATGTATACACCCCGTCCAAAATAGGAGAATAGAAGGTTAAATTAAATTTCCAACTCCCTCCAAGTCATGCGTCCCTACGCCCCCCGGCGTGAACCCTACGCTAGGTTGGTTGTAGGTGGATTTTCATGAAGTCTACCGTACTCGAAAATTGTCCGCTTAGAATGCGTAGAATACTTGATTGCGTCCGTCCTCTTAAACAGCGAAACTTTTTGTATTATTTTCTAGAAAATTATGCGTTTTTCTAGAAAGGTAAAGGCCAAGCCGAACGTTAAAATTTGTGGGCAAAAACTAGCGCAGGTAGAACAGTTAACGTATCTCGGTAGTGTTTTGGACCAACGCGGTCAAAGTTATAGGGGCCGTAAGAAGAAGAATTGCGCTAATATAAGAGGCTTTCACAAGGAAGGAAGTTCGTTGGACGGACGTTGAGTAAGGATATTAAGGAGAGACTCGTAAAAACTGTGATATTAAGCGTCGCGGCGCGGAAACGTGGTCATCGTAGCAGGGGGATAGTTAGGTTGGAGGCTTTTTTAATGTGGGTGTGGGAAAGAATGTAGAAGGTGAAATGGACCGAGAAGAAAACAAGTAGAGGGTATGTTATGAGAAATTCTACGGAGGCAGGAAATATGAATGATGGAGTTAATGATCGGGAGTGGGATGTTATAGAGTGAAATAGAGGGGAGAATGTTTGGCAAACGAGGAAAGGCTAGGAATAGGATGGGGACGCTGGACGGGATGAAGGGAGGAAGGAAGTATATAAAAATGAAGAGGGATCAGATGTGAAATAGGTTGCTGAATTGTGTATTGTATTGTTCAGAGCCACAAAATATTAATTTGGTAGTTGTGTCCATCCAAAAACCTACCTTAAGCAGTAGATTGCCAAATAATAACAATCACGGCAAAGGTCGAGCGAAATGTTTGATTCAAATACGTGTACGTTATTCTTCCCGTTCTCTCGCGATAGATTACTTTGACATATCGAGGCGGCTGCAAACTGCAGATAAATGTATTATTAGCCTCGGGAACACGCTTCTCGTGTTCCTATGTCACGCCATCAACGCACGACTTGGTCCTTCCTCCCTATGCCAAGAAATTAGCAGCACATCCTGCGCTGTCGCGTCAGAAGGGCGGTTAGAAGGGGAGAATATGGAAAAGGGGTGTTTGCTGGGAGGAATTGGACTTTTCCCGCACCACCCTCTGCCCCGCGTTTCCTTCCCTCTTCAATCACGGCCTCCCTCACACTCGGGTCAGTCGTCGGTCGCTCCTTCGGACGCCTGTCAATCAAACCCTCGGACATTGGAATCTCTCACTGCCGCGCTGAAAACTTAAAAGAGGGGCCGGAGCGCCATTGCATTCTTCCAAGCACGCTCCGTGCATTGTGGACGTTTAGTCAGGGATAAAGGTTATGCTTCACGGAGGAAAATATGTGCCACGATTAAAATTACGAGAAAAACCACGTTTAGAAATTATCAAGGAGTGAGAAAGTCAAGCTAGAACACGAGTTGATAAACTCGAGCCATTCACGTCTCCTTCATTATTTAGGCTAAAATGAACGTAATAATGGGAACTATAAAAAATTAAGTGCTTTTGACAAAATTATAGTTCGCAACGAGAAAGGCGTTGATGAACGCAATGCAAAGTAAACGAATAGGGCGAAGGATTTCTGTTTGAACCCGAATCTTGAGGCAAGAGGGTGAGTGACATCGTAGGCCCTTGAACCGTAGGTTTGGAGAAGAACAGAGAAAGTAGAAGGAACACAGAAAGAAATAACAACGTCCAAGTCGATAATAATAACAAGAGAGGGCTCAAGAGGTAGTGCTGAGAGTAATTGCGATCATAGGAAGATGGGGAGAATTTAAACGGGGCTTATTGGACGGCATTAAGAAAGGCAGAATTTACGAAGACTTTGATTATTAATGTGATGCAATTTCTCCTTCATTCTAGTGTCAATTGAATCAACTGTCTTCAGGCACTCCTGCGATCATTTATTTCAGTTTTTTATTTCTTACACCATGGTCACTCCTCGTATATCCACACATGTGCAAGTACTTCAGTTCTTTCGGTGCAAATGCCATAAATTACAAATGCACTTTATGCGGTTTCTTCAAATTTATTCGGCAATATCATGGATTTTAGCTTACAGAGCCAAGCATCAATCGGCCCTCGGA